>NW_025892436.1:0-3380 GCF_002878395.1 Capsicum annuum | reverse complement strand
AATTTAGTTGATTTAAAATTCTTAAACTAATGAAAAAATATTAGTTGTCATTAATTTTGATGACTTCTAATAAGGAAAGATTTACCATAAATATATTAATTTTCAACTCTTAAATTAGAAAAAAATATTGAAATTATGAAGACTTTTAATAAGGAAAGACTTTAACATAAATATATTTAATTAATTTTCAGCTCTTAAATATTAAAAAAATGGTGAAAATACGATTTTGTCTAAACAAAGACTTTTAATGAAGGGCAAAAAGTTCAAACAATATTTTTAAGACCTTTCACACTTTTAATATATTATTATAGATATAACTATAGATTATAGATGTAGATAGATTATATATATATATATATATATATATATATAATCTATCTATCTATCTGTCTGTTTGTCTGTCTGTCTCTCTCTCTCTTTATATATATATATATAGAGAGAGAGAGAGAGAGGGAGAGAGAGAGAGATATATGTATAGAGAGAGAGAGAGACAGACAGAGAGAGAGTTTTTATATATCTATAATCTATATTTATATCTATATCTATGTATAATCTATATCTATATCTATATCTATATCTATAATATATTAAAAGTGTGAAGACCCTTAGAAAAGTGATATCTATAATCTATAATATATTAAAAGTGTGAAGACCCTTAGAAAAGTGATTTGAACTTTTTGCCCTTCATTAAAAGTTTCTGCTTTAGATAAAATCATCTTTTTACTATTTTTAATTATTATTTTATTAAATTAAAGACTCCTAAAATATATAGGATGAAATTTAGTAATATATGGTAAAAAATATATATGAGTCCTAAAATATGTGGAAAAGAATATTAAAAAAAGAATTAGATTTGGGTTACATGTTTTTAACTTTTTATTATAAAATACATTGCAAAAGAGATCTTAATTGGCATGAATGATATTGAAACACATTTTTTTTTGTACAAAAGTTGCAATGTAAAAATTTTTAGGAAAAAATATTGTAGGAAAGGATAATAGGAAAACATACCATATATTTAGAATTTTGTAAAAAAAAAAAAACCTGTAGAAATGAGTAATAGAAAAACCTGTCATATATTTATGATTTTGTATTTTCATATATTTAGGAGTTCCCAAAAATATCTATATTTTTTAATTTTGATGGTGAAAAAAGGAAAAAAAAAAAAACTTCAGATTTGTAGGGAGGAAAAAGAAAAACATGTAGAAGTAGAGAAAATCTATTATAAATTTTGGAGTTTGACTATATTTAGGAGTTCACAAAAATATTTATATTTTAGGATACTCAAAATTGTAAGAAAGAAAAAGAAAGGAAAAAAGTGTAGGAAAATTTCACATGATAGTATTTATGATTGAAGAGATAAATTTACTTGTAATTTGAGGTAAGTTTGTTTTAGAAATAATTTTAGTATGTTCTTAATGTTTACAATAACAAATTATCATCATTCTTGATAAGCAATTGTTGATTGAGAAGTTTTTTTTTTTTTGCAATTTTGTATTTTCTTGAAATTTACAATAATGAAAATAAAATTTTACGATGTTCTTGAAATTTACAATAATAAATTATCATGTTTTTTTGATAAACAATTGACAATTGAGACACATTTTTCAGTGAAATATTAATAATATTTGCGATTTGATGAGATAACTATACTTGTAGTTAGAGGTAAATTTTAAATTTTTTCATATGTTCTTGATGTTTATAATAATTAATTATTATATATTCTTGATAGACTATTGCTGATTAAGAAGGTTTTTTTTGTGTTATTTTAATATGTTCTTGAAGTTTAGAATAATAAATTATCATATATTCTTGATAGACAACTGCTAATTTAAAAATTTTAGCGTAAAACAGGTTTCTTGACATCCAAAGCATCGTTTATATACATTATTTAAGGTAGCAAGCAAATCAAGAAGTTGTCAAGAGCCAATCCCCATGTTGAACAATTTTGTGGTCCTGTTGTTGAGAATTTTAAGGGGATTACTATATTGAGTTCAGGTGTATTATTTTTTTGTAGTTTAAAGGACGTTGGTGAATTTACAGGTGGTAGATGAATGTCGATCGGCTTTGTGGAATTTTTGAAGGTAAAAGGTTAGGTTTAATCGTATTATTTTTATATCTTTGTTTTGAGAATTTTTTTTTTTATGTAAAGGTAAAGTTTAGTTATATTATTTTGATATCTTTATTGTCATATTATTTTGTTGTAGTTTATAGGTGGTAGATGAGAGTCAGACGACTTTGAGAAAATTTTTTGTGTAAAGATTAGATTTAGTTATATTATTTTGATGTCTCTATCATCGTATTGTTTTATTGCAGTTTACAGGTGGTAGATGAATGTCGATCCACTTTGAGAGTAAATGTTTGGCTTAATTAAATAAATTCTCCAAAAGATGTTGAATTTAATTATTGTATTCTTCTTTATTAGTTAAACAAATATCTTATTTAGTGTAACGTTTGAACTCAATAAAATGAGGTACATGCGCGAGACGCGTACACTTAAACTAGTATATTAAACATGTGAAGACCTTTAGAAAAATGATTTGAATTTTTTGTCCTTCATTAAAATACTCTCCTTTAGGCAAAACTGTCTTTTCACTATTTTCTTCAATTTATTGTTTAATTATTTTTATTATATTAACTAGATTCCTAAAATATATGGAAAGAGAATCAATTAATATTTCCTTTGTAGTGATCAATTAAAAAAATATTCCTAAAATAGGACTCTATTAAGGAAATACTTCTATAAATATTGATATGCACGTTAAACTAGAGAAGAAATCAGTTTACTTATTGGAAAAATATGATTGATGCTCATCTAACTTTATTCGGTTGCATGTCTAGATTGGTGGATACTTAATTTTCAAACCCTCAACTTCTTCACTGTTTTTGTTAACATAATAGAATCCAACGTGTGTGTATATATATATCTTCTTTGTTTTCATTCAAGTCATTCTTTAGGGTTAAAGTTTTCGCTCAGAAAAGAATTATTTTCATCAAAACTGAAGTTTTGTGATCACTATTGTATTATTTTCTTGTAGTTTATAGGTCGTAGATGAATTTACAGGTGGTAGATGAATGTCGATCGGCTTTGAGAATATTTTTTAGGTAAAAGTTAGGTTTAATTGTATTATTTTATATCTTTGTTTTGAAATTTTTTTTGTGTAAAGGTAAATTTTAATTGTATTATTTTGATATCTCTATTATCGTATTATTTTGTTATAGTTTACAGGTGGTAGATGAGTGTCGGACGGCTTTGAAAATTTTTTTGTGTAAATGTTAGATTTAATTATATTATTTTGATGTATCTATCATTGTATTGTTTTGATGCAGTTTATAGATGGTAGATGAATATAATGTCGATCGACTTTGACAAATTTTTT
>NW_025892435.1:0-3574 GCF_002878395.1 Capsicum annuum | reverse complement strand
TAGTAAGAAAATGTTGAACCATAAATATATTTAATTAATTTTTAATTTTTAAATTAGGAAAATATAATAAAATTCTGATGACTTCTAATCAAGAAAAGTTTTACCTTAAATATATTTAATTAATTTTTAATTCTTAAATATTAGGAAAAATAGTGAAAAGACTATTTTGTCTAAAGCAAAGATTTTTAGTGAATGGCAAAAAGTTAAAACAATATTCTAAGACCCTTCACACTTTTAATATATTATAGATATAGATATAGATTATAGATTATAGGTTCTAGATATGCGTGAATTCAACAAACAACAAAATTTCTAAGACGCTTCACATTTTTAATATATTATAGATTATAGATATAGAAAAAATATTTTTGCATAAGAAAAGTTCTACATAGTAATTGTTATATTATATGTAATTTAGAAAAAGCGAAGAAGTAAAATCTTGGTCATTTTTAGACTTTCCACACATCTCTAATAAGGAAAATTTAATAATTAAAATTTTCATTAATGTCAATGTCATAATTCAGTGCACCCGATGTTACATTCAAAACATTATTTATTTAAATAATTAAAATAAAATAAAATTTATTATATTAATATAATGATTGAATTTAATATCTTTTGAGCACGTAAATATGATGAAGTTAGTTGAATTAGTATTGTAAATATTAATACCTTGTTAGATTAAGATACAAATATGTTAACGGAATATATGAGCATCTCCTTGAAATTGCAAGAAAATTTCATCTAGACACTCAAACGACGAAATATATATTCAGTTGAACATGTGGCCACATGATAAAGTATTCATATCAAATAATTATAATTTATATTTCCTTATTTGTTTGTTTTGACGCATCTATTACACAATTAAGTTAACCACATGACAGCGATATCGTCAATTAAGTTTTTCACTATTTAACTGTAGTTTATGTGCAGATATTTTCAATACTAATAAATTAAAATTTAGTCCAAAAAATAAGTGCATTCAGCTTCCAAACACAAGAGATCAAACTAATACAAAGAGAAAATTTAAAGCTTGGTGCATGTCTAAATAAGGAAGCAATTACATAACTCAATAAAATCTTATAAGTGTAGCTTTATGATAACTCAACCAATTAAATACATACTTTTCAAGTGATTTTTAATATTGCATGCAAAACTTCACAGTAGGTGTATGCAATTATGAGCAATTGTAGCAAGACTCCTCAGTTGCTCTAGACTACATGTTCCAATAAATTTTTATCCAGGATTACATCTATCCCATCAGAGTTCTTAATTGTCTTTGAATATGAGATGTCAAGAACAAATAAGAGAACTTAAAATTAATTTTTCTCATTATAAAGTCTTTTAATTAAGGACTATAAATAAATAGATTAAACTCGATTTACATTGAATAATGTACATGATTCACCTTCAAACGTAATTAATAAACCTACAATTGAAAGCGCGAATTATAATACTAAATTTATAGGTTCCTCTTCAAAATAAAACTCTCCATATCTTAATTCGAGATTTAACTACAACCTTATGTTTAAATTCAACAAATAAGTTTAACAAAAGATCGAACTATAATATTGACAAATGGTATTTCAAAATATAATTAAATAACATAATCAAAATCAACTCACAATTACATAAATATGGGAAAAAAAAAGAGAAATCTTAGATTTATTGGGTTGTTTTCATTCAGTGACAACATGCTTGATTCGTCTAATTTTTCTAACAACATTTTTAAATGAAAGAGAAACACGAGAAATTATCAAGATGGAAGAATTCATTGAGATCAATTGTTGATTATGTATAATTTATTTATAATATTCAAAGTTATTTATAAAAAGAAATAAAGAAAGACAAAAAATATGATAATTATGAAGGCAAAAATAGACTTGAATCAAAATCAAAATAAGAAAAAAAAAATAGAAGTAGACGAAGTCCTTTGTTTCTTGTTAATTTTGATTTTGAATATTACTTAAATAGCATTGAAGAGATTATTTTTCAAATAAGATAAAATTTTAATTGACTTAAAGGTGTTAAGTGTCATAATTTAGACCAATTATATTTAAAAGTGCAAAATATTACTTAGTGTTCGGTTTAAATAGAGAAGGAATCAACAATTAATTTTTTTTTGATAAAATTATTAATTACTCACACTTATTTTGACCCTAAAAACAAAATATATTCTACATACGTGAGGTCTAATGTTTGGCATTAAGAAAATTAATAATTATTAAATGAAAATACCTAAAATAAATGGTTCATTAAGTTTCTTATACAAAAACTTTTGTTATTTAAGGAAAAGTTGAAAAAAAAAAGTTAACAAAACTAAAGCAGGCACTCCAACATTAACTAATCCGTAAGAATTTTTTCTTTTCGTTTGTTTGTTAAAGAAATTTAGGTTCAACTATAATTGCTTCATAATTGGTAAAAAGGAAACGTAATTGTTTTTTTTAACAAAAATATTGATAACTTCAAAATTTACCAATAATTATTGTATCTTACCATATATTTTAAAGTCATAATCCCATATATTTTAGGATACAATATTATAAAGAAATTAAATACTAAGAATTAAAAAAATATGAAAAGATTATTTTGTCTATTGCAGAATATTTTAATGAAGGGTAAAAAGTTCAAATCATATTTCTAAGGGTCTTCACACTTTTAATATATTATAGATATAGATATAAATATAGATATAGATATAGATATAGATTATAGATATAGATTATAAATTATAGATTATAGATATAGATTATGATGCCATGTAAAGAAGAGTACAAAATTTGAAAGAAGGCATAGCTCGTTTGATTGGGATACCAAGGGAACAGCAACGTCAAATCTATTGTGTCAAAGTGTTAAAGGATGATCAAGTCATTTCTATCATATGGTATCCTTTTTATACACTTAATATATCGTGTAGTATTAAATGATTTAACTTATATCTACGACCAAGGAGAGTTTTCTGACTCCTTTTTTCTTATCATATCGAGCTTTCATACAGATCGACCTAAGTTAATTTTGTTTGGTCCACTCCTTTTTTCCTTTATTGCTGTCAGATGAAAATAGTAATAGACTTTTTGCCTCTTAATTTGCTCTTATTATTTGTAAATTCTTTCTCTATTGGATATTTAACACTTATTAGATGTTCAACATGGTGATACTTTGCATCTAGTTTGCACCGCCCCAGGCACGTCATCCAGTGGTAGTTCATCCGGCCACCCAGGTTCTATGAGCTTTCTTTTTTCCATTTAACTATATGAATGAAAGAAAATATCAATTAGCTAGAAAGTGTTTGTCACTGTTTTTCTGGTTGATGTTTTTATTAGAAAAATTCAAAACCGTATAATACTTAAATATTTAGTCTCATAAACCATGACGCACCAACAGCTGGATCCTCAATTTATGGTTCACTCGCATAAAGATTCCAATTCATATGCATTTGAACTAGCAGTTACTTAGACATGCCTTTTGTACTTGCTCTACCTTCAGGTGCTAGCCATAGCACGGGTACTGATGGGATCTCACCAGGTACTCAACGGGTAAGTGATGCAGTTATGCTATCTTTTAAAGTTTC
>NW_025892434.1:0-2911 GCF_002878395.1 Capsicum annuum | reverse complement strand
TAAAAAATTCAATCAGAAACACTGCTATTTATGTGATTTTCCCATATAATCAACTCACAACCAAACTCACGTATGAAACCTAATTTTGTTATATTCCTTTCTCGTTGTTAATGCTCTTTTCGTGGCAGAATTTCAGTACCCCATGACTGTCACTGAGCATTTGTATCATTAATGCTTCATCATTAGAGTAAACGCCATTCCAATTAGTTTTCTCCCTTGTAACTGTATCTGTAGTTTTCAAAGTTAAACCTTTGTTGGTGTGAAGGTCGCGACTCTGTAGAAGGAACAGTGGTGTTAGCGGCTAATATACTAGTCCCTTCACCTCAACTTCCACTTCATCTTCTCCGCGCTCTATTGAAATAATTTTATAGTGCATGAATTATGTAAAATTGATGTATTAATGATTTTATGTTGTATGAATTGTATAGAAATTAGTGTATCAATGATTTTACGGCATCTGAATAGTATAAAAATTGGTGTACCAATAATTTTATGGTGTCTAAAATAGCTATCAATTTTATGGTGTCTGAACTATATACATATTGATGTATTAACAATTTTATGGTGTCTGAAATAATTAGAAATTGATGAATCAACAATTTTATGGTGTTTGAACTATCTAAAAATTGGTGTATTAATAATAAATAATTTAAGGTGTCTGAAATATATAAAAATTGATGTATCAATAATTTTATGGTATCTAGAATGTATAAAAGTTGGTATATCAATAATTTTAGCGTCTGATCTATATAGAAATAGATGTATCAATAATTTTATGATGTATGAAATTTGTATAAAATGTGATTTGAATCAACTCAAAAATTTACTACCATTCAGTGTTTACTATTTCGCACAAAAAGAAAAAGACGAAGATGAATGTTCCTCGAAATGTAAATGATCTCATGTGAAATGGAGAAATGATAGCAGAGAGAATCAGGTTAACTAATGAGAGGAAAAATGGTATACTCAAAAATTACGGAAGAATTTTGGATATCAACAAATCTGAAGAAATTTATTGAAAGGAAATTAAGAGTTTTCAACAAACTTGTGTTACTAAGTGGTAAAGAATTTATTATTTACCATGTGTTTTTTTATTTTCCTTAATCTTATTTGATAGAATTTGTTAATTTTTTATTTGTGTATTTTGAAAAGTGGAAACTGTGGGTATATTTTATAATTTAGACTCTAAAATTGTATATTTATGTGATTTTTTTTAAAATTATTATAAAAATACTTGTGGAAAAAAAATTAAATGGGCTCATATAAGACACGTATGAATATAAAACATCAAGAGTTAATATTTATCATTTGATGTCTTTTTTACCTTTTTAATTAAATAATATTAATTTTTTAATACTTAGATGACTTATAATAATTAATTATGGGTGATATTGTAAAATCACGATTGAAGCAACTGAAACAGACATATCATAAATGTCTATTTTTTTTTATTAAATACTATTAATTTTTAATATGTAAATGACTTATAATAATTAATTAAAGGTGATATAATAAAATTACGATTGAAGTAGCTGAATCAGGCATGTCTACCATGAGTAGTCTGCTTCAGCTACTTCATTACCACTTACAATAACTAGCTGGCTTATGCCGTGCTATGCACGGCTCAATGTTGATTCTTAAAAATTCTAGTTTATGTATAATTTTATCATTTAATTAAAATCTTTATTTATTTGGTTGATAAATTTTAAGTTAGGCATATGTTATCATATGTAGATTGATGAAATTTGATAACAATATTTTAAGTTGTTCAAACTTTTGAGACATTGATAGTCAATTATATTTTTTAAATAATTTATTTTTTTAATTACTATGATTTATAATATTTTTTCTTCTATTCTACTAATTAGAAGTGACGTAGTAAAATTATTATAACAAATACTTGTGAATTTTTTTTAAGTGGTTCCATATAAGATGTCAAGTTAATTTAAAATATCAAAAATTAATTTATCATTTTATGTCTATTTTACCTTTTTTAATTAAATATTATTAATTTTTTAATACTTAAATGACTTATAATAATTACTTAGAGGGAATATAGTGAAATAACGATTGAAGTAGCTGAAGCAGACATGTCGACCATAGGCATGAGGTGCTTATTGTGACTTCTTATATAGGATAAGGATAAACAGTATAGTAAGAATACCATTAGGGGTCGTTTTGTTGGGAAAAAAGTTATGTTGGAATTATTTATGCTAGGATTAGTTATACTAAAATTAATTGTACTGGGATTAGTTATCCTGGTATTTCTTTTTAGTGATTGCTTGATTTGTGGTACTAAAAATAATATGCATTGCATTCTTTTTAAGAATAAATAGTTTGTTTACAAAAATACCCTTCATCTTATTTAGCTTAATTATTTTCTTTCATATTAAATTATACAAAAGAAATTAAAAAGTTATTAATTTTTTTTATAATTTCTTTTTCCAAAAAATACATGTTAAGAAATTTATGTTGATATTTCTTAAATGTATATGAAGGTTTAATATTTCATGTTATTACCTATTTTGTCCTCAATACTATAAAATATTGATAATCTCACTTTTTGTTAAAAAAGATCATCATCAAAAAATGTGAAAACAATTACTCTCTTTTTTCATTATTTAGTATCATTAATATTTGGAGAGTCAATTTGTATTTTTTAAAAATTAGACTTTCAAATATTTTTAGCTAAATATAACAAATAAATTTTTATTTAATAATTAAGCATATATTAAGTTAGAAAGGGAATGATAAGATACTTTAATTACTTGTCCATGATAAATTTGTTTGGAAAAATGAAAATTTGAAATAAGATTAATAAACATACCTACAAAATAGAAAGAATGAACCTTTGGATCAATTTCGAATTTGATTGTATAAATAGTTTTTATAGTGTCACTATTATTTTTTC
>NW_025892433.1:0-2576 GCF_002878395.1 Capsicum annuum | reverse complement strand
TCAGGAGGGTCCGGAACAAAAAGTAAAATTCTTTTTTTCAGGAGGGTTCTGAATAGAAAGTAAAGTCTCATTTTTCAGGAGTGTCCTGAACAAAAATTAAAGCCCCATTTTTCAGGAGGGACCTGAACAGAAAGTAAAATCCCATTTTTTAGGAGGGTCCTGAACAGAAAGTAAAATCAAATTTTTCAGGAGGGTCCTGAATAGAAAATAAAATCCTATTTTTCAGGAGGGTCCTAAATAGAAGTAAAATCTCATTTTTCAGGAGGGTCCTGAACATAAAGTAAAATCTCATTTTTAGAAGGGTCCTGAACATAAAGTAAAATCCATTTTTCAGGAGGGTCCTGAATAGAAGTAAAATCCCAATTTACAGCAGGGTCATGAACATAAAGTAAAGTCCCATTTTTTAGGAGGGTCCTGAACATAAAGTAGAATGTCATTTTTCAAGAGGGTCCTGAACAGAAGTAAAATCCCATTTTTTAGGAGGGTCCTGAACAGAAAGTAAAATTCTATTTCCAGGAGGGACCTGAAAGTCCCATTTTTCAAGAGGGTCCTGGACAAAAATTAAAGTCCCATTTTTCAGGAGGGTCTTGAACATAAAGTAGAATCCTCTTTTTCTGGAGGGTCCTGAACATAAAGTAAAATTCCATTTTTCAGGAGGCTCCTGATCAGAAAGTTAAATCAAATTTTTCAAGAGGGTCCTAAATATTAAGTAAAATCTCATTTTCAGGAGGGTCCTAAATAGAAGTAAAATCCCATTTTTCAGGAGGTTCCTGAATATAAAATAAAATCTCATTTTTCAGGAGGGTCCTAAACATAAAGTGGAATTCCATTTTTTAGAGGGTCCTAAACAGAAGTAAAATCCCAATTTTCAAGAGGGTCCTGAACATAAAGTAAAATCCCATTATTCAGGGGGGCCCTGAACATAAAGTAAAATCTCATTTTTTTAGAAGGGTCCTGAAGATAAAGTAAAATCCCATTTTTCAGGAGGATCCTGAACATAAAGTAGAATCCCATTTTTCAGGGGTCCTGAACAGAAGTAAAATCTCATTTTTCAGGAGGATCCTAAACATAAAGTAAAACCTCATTTTTTAGGAGGGTCCTGAACATAAAGTAAAATCCCATTTTTTAGGAGGGTACTGAACAGAAAGTAAAATTCTATTTTTCAGGAGGGTCCTGAACAGAATGTAAAATTCCTCATGGATTTGTTTTTTCAATGGTAACTGAATTAAGTAAAGTGAATTTGCCCCTGTTTCAACAAAGAAAATTTGTCAGTTAAAAACTTAGTAGTGGCTTGCAGCACTTGCATCCCAGGCATCTGCTGCAACCGTTATTCCTTTCACCTTTGTTTCAGATTCCTGAAACTTGCCCCTGTCTTGTCGCATCATTCACCCGGATTTTGATTGAGGGGAATGAGTTCTGACTCAAATAATGAATTTCTATTTTGCCATGCCTATGAGATACACCCTTTTCCAAATCTGAATACTCCCAAGAATCCCGCAGCCTGTCGGTTGATAGACTTCCTTTACTTTGTGTTGAATTACAATCATATTTCTTTCATGTGCTGATCCTTGGCTTTTCCTCATACAATTGGAAAGAATGGTAGCAAGTTTTGAAATCATTTCTCATCTGCTTTGACACAAACTTGATATAAATGTAAAGAAATGATGACGACTTTTATTTTGATAAATGACCTAAAAAAACAAAATATGAATATGTAAATGAAAGAAAAGGGCAATGTCCCTTATTCAAAAAGAAAACCTATCTAAATACGGCAACCAACTCCAATGAGTATGACATGCAATTTGGATTAAGCCGCCTGATCTTCCTATCCGAACTTCCCTATTGTTGTTGAGTTCATGCCTTTGCTGTTGAGCTGTTTCTTCAAATCCATTGGACTCATATATCTCATTCAATTGATGACATCTTAAAAGACTTTCGCCAATAAATCTTTTTTTTTTCACTTTTCTCTCGAACTTGCCATCGCCTAGGTGCCCATAAGGGTTTTCACCAATAAGACTCTCTCATTTTTATTTCTCTCGGCTCACCATCGCCTTGTGGTGCCCGCAAGGGTTTTCACCAATAAGACTCTCTTATTTTTATTTCTTTCCTGACTTATTATGCTGAGGAAGACAAGTAGTAGCCCACAATGTATCATCATATCCATTGCATGCTTAGCCTTAACATTATCAAAGATTGATCTGAAGGTCTTTTTTGATTGTAACTTAGTTTTTGGATAAGGTTAGGAAGAAAAGGATGGCAGGAGGCTCAAATGACACTTGAAGTGGGGGTGGGATTTACAACTTTTGGAATTAACTCAACAACATATTATCTCATGCCCCAGTTTTTTGTTGACTGGGTGACTCTACAATGGCTTATTTGGTTGGACCGAGCCCTGAATAGAGCATCCTACGTATCTCACTCCCAAGAGAGGAGAATCATATCGCACGTAGTTCCATCGGCTTGTTCTTTGTTTTGATTTTATTTTTTTCTCTCTTTTTTTCTTTTATTTTCAAACTCTTTCTTTTATTCTTATTTTCCTGATATTTATCTTTGACTCTATTTTGATTCCAAAAGAG
>NW_025892432.1:0-1556 GCF_002878395.1 Capsicum annuum | reverse complement strand
GCGGGTTTCGGTGGGATAGGTTGGATAAGGTCTGCCTTCTTTAGCCTTTCAAACAGTTGAGTTCTAGTTTCAGCCAAAGCAATGAAACTTCTGGTGACTTTTTTTTGTTATTTGGATGAGGAAGATTTTGGTAAGCAGGGGAAGGGACTTGATGGTAATTCTGATTGACTAGGATTTTTGGTACGCTTGAAAGTTTTGGATTGGAGCTTGGTAAGTGGTCTGATAATTTGGCAATAGAGTTGGGTAATTCGGTTGATTAGTTGAGAAATTTGGCTTTGGAACTTGGGGGCTAGGTTGGGTATAGAACACAGGTTGGAGAGTTTATGGAGCTGAGGGGTACATAGACGGTGATGGACTTTGCCCTGAATTAGAACCGAAAGATTTCTTTGACTTCAGGTTTGGAATAAAGGATACGAACGACACATCTTCTCTCTTTTTCTTTGGGAATACTGAAGATCCAAGTTGTGTAAAGGTCTTGTTGATTTTTCCCGTCATGAGTCGTCCAACCGTTTCACCAATTTTAACCAAGTCAGCAAAAGTAGCACGAATTGTCGATATTATCTTGTCATAAAACTCTCCCTATCAAGCTCGGGTAAACACAACGACTATTTCTTCTTCTAATATAGGAGGTCGTACTTTTGTTGCCTCTTTCCGCCAACGATAGGCATATTCACAAGAGAATTCATTAGACTTTCACTTAATGCGATTCAAAGAATATAGATTAGGAACCATCTTTACATTATAGGTAAATGTCTCAACAAAATCTCTGACTAAGGCTCTCCATTTAGGCCACTTTTTCAGTTCCTGTGAAGCAAACCATTCTAACGCTTCTCCACTTAGGCTTCGACTGAAGATCCTCATCAATAATGCCTCGTTTCTACCAGCGCCTATCATTTGGTCACAATATCCTCTCAAGTGGGCCGTAGGATTTCCAGTACCATTTAATGTCTCGAACTTAGGGACTTTAAATCCTTCGAGTAGGTTCAAGTCAAGGTAAACGCAAAGGTCATTATAACTGAACCCTATCGCATTAGGTGAACCATGTGTTTTCTTCATCTTAGCGATGTCTTCCTTTATCAGTAGTATCCCCTAGCATATTTGTCTTTAGGCACCCTACACTCTTTTTCCATCTCCTCATAATGTTCAATTTCTAGGCTTTGGGGGAATGTATAGTTAGAGGTAGGCATTACAGTAGCATAGATAGTGGCGGGAGACATATTTTGGGTCATCAGAGGATTTTGAGTTGTGTGAGCAAAGTTTTGTTATGTGGAAACTAGATTTTGGGGAACATTGGCATTGGGACTGAAAGTGGGGCGGGTATTTTAGGAAGTGAAGGCATTTATGGAGGTATTTTGGTAATTTGGTGTGAAGCTTTGAGGCTAGTAAGCATTTGGATTGTTTTCTCGGTTCTTGTGCTTTAAATTAACACTATCTTCAGTTGTGTGTCTAACACCTCCAGAATGATATGCACAATGCTAATAGGCATGGAAAAATTGAGAATTAGTATTGGCGGGTTTCGGTGGGATAGGTTGGATAAGGTCTGCCTTCTTTAGCCT
>NW_025892431.1:0-4374 GCF_002878395.1 Capsicum annuum | reverse complement strand
TCTATGGAGACGGTTCCCTTACCGTCCTCATAGACATCGCAACCGTCGCCATAGTTATGTAGCGACGGTTTCCACAACCGATACAATTGAAGGCGTTACATTAGGTCTAAAGCAATGATTTCTGGCGACAGTTACTAAAACCGTCGCTATATCATGACCTTTAGCGACTGTTATTGCATTGACTATATGGCGACAGTTAGAAGGCTCTCGGGACGGTTTCAAACCGTCTCTATATACACATTAAATTATGATATTGTGATGGTTATTAGTCTATTGAGACGACTGCTAACCGTCCCTATAGATACGCTATTACGACGGTTGTATATGCTATTGCGACGGTTGAATATGTATACTATTAGGACGGTATTAGTCTATTGAGATGGCTGCTAACCGTCCTTATAGATATGCTATTGCAACAGCTGTATATGATATTGCGACAGTTGCATCTGTATACTATTAGGATAGTTATATGTGCTATTGTGACGGTTGTATGCATATACTATTAGGACGGTTATATATGCTATTGCGATGGTTGTATGCATACATTATTGGGACAGTTAGATACGCTACTGGGACAGTTAAACATGAGCTATAGCAACGATTAATTTTATGCTATTGAGACAGTTATTTTATGCTACTAAAACAACTATTATTAGAATATTCAACAATACTATATATATTATACTATTGCAATAATTTTATAAAGCTACCATAACACATAAAATGTACATATATATTAATAATCAAGAGTATTAGTAACTATTAATTTCCAAAATGCCATATGCAAAAAATCAAATATTTTTTTATCATTCATAAAAATTAAAATATACACAAGTTTTGAATGTTCAAAAATAAAAGATGTTTGAATGTTGAATAGTGGTTGACGAAACTCCTTCTCCATGGAAAACCCATTGAGTGTAATTATAAGCAAATCCATGACCTTACAAGTGATCCTTCACCACATTCCGATAATGCCAATAGCGATTAAAGCATAATCTACAAGGGCATAATATTTTATTTCCTTGAGAAGCTCGTTCAAATGCCTTATTGAGAAAATCCTTGACTCCATTTTGAATCTGAATGATGAATTTCGAGAGATACATCCAACTTTTATCTCCAACATCCATTAAATACCCTATGTTACATATTAAAAATATTGAAGCAAAAAAATCATGAGTACAGTCAGTTCAACATACAAACAGTATCATTAGGTATGTGAAATAATTTGTACAACATATATTTAATTAAATAAGAATTTTGATCATGCTTAACCAATCAAATGTTGAGGAACATGTTATCCTATGCAAGAAAAAAAAGTAGGAACTCAACACTAGTTCATGTGTTAGAACTACATTTGAGTTGCTCCTTTTGACAACAAGACAACTTTCAATGACCTCTACCAAGACAGTAACACAAACATCTTATCCAACTTGTCCATTAGTTGATGAACATGCAAACATTATGTGATGAAAACTAAAATACATACACACACACACACACATATATCATCGCAAAGTCTACAGTTGTACTTCAAGTTTATCATATGTTAACTTCAAGAGCTACGAAGGACTAACAAATTCAATCTAAATCAAATCGAAGGTACTTGATAAATAAATAATTTTGATACATTTACCCAGGAATTGAATGAAGAGTTATATGCAAAAGATGATATAGCCAGTACCTGAGATATTATACTCACATAATGATACATAGGTTATTAGAGTATGTCCAATATAAATTATCTCTATGACTCTTATTATTTAAGGGAGTAATTCAAATCCGCATTTGAAATGCTTATGTACTTCAAGAAATTTATCATCAACAAAAATATACCCAGCATGATCTTAATAGTGGGGTGGAGAGGGTAGAGTGCACTAGAACCTTATCGCTACCTTGTGAGGTAGAGATGTCTTCATTAGACATATCAAGAGACATAAATATGACAATGCAGGTTGCGAAAATAACCAAATTTCAGATTATTGACTAGTACTCAGCTTCTCGTCATCTTTGACAATATGTTTTACTGTTTAACTTTCTCTAACTATTTTCAATAATTGACAACCTTCATTAGTCCCCTACGAACGCAAAAATTCTGAAATCATTTTGGTGTCTATATCATTTTTGTTTCCTAGTCGCGGATAAACCCAATATGATCTCATTCCATCTGTTTGTAGTATGAACAGTTACAAGTACATACTTATACTAATACATTGTCTATGGTCACTGATATTACTTAGCTAAATTATTATTACTGAGCATAACACAAAAAATGTATTTCGTGAAATCGTTTGTAATTACCCCCACCTCTGAAAAAATGAAATAAGAGGGGTTTAATTTGTAATACACTATAAAAAAGATTATCCTACTTTTCTAAGACAACAGACCAGAAACAGTCATATCTTCCGGGACCTAAAAAAGTAAGTCATATCACGAGACAACAAAATTCACAAATTAGACCACAAATCCATAAAATTATCCTAAAATCAGACCACAAAATTTATTTTTAATGATACAGGAAATTAAATTGGAGACCTACCTGAAAAGAAGAACGTTTTCGGACAAGTAAAATCGTAAGAAGACTAGATGAAAATCAGTGATTGTAGCTCAGAGAAAAAATCATATGAAAATCAGTGACTTGTAGCTCACACTACCAACACAGCTAATTTAACACTACCAAGACTCAAAAATGGTTGTCAAGTACTGAAAGGAGAAGCGATTGTCGAATATTGAACGGAGAAGCTGTCAATCGAGATCAGACTGTCGAGTACTGAATGGAGAAGTTGTATCCAGATGGGGCTGTCGAGTATTGAACAAATCGAGATGAGGCCGTCGAGATCGGAGAAGCCGTCGAGAACTGATGAATTGAATCAATTTTGTTCCTTAACCCTAAGTTGTCGATCCAGTACTGTGAATAGAATGGATTTGTATTAACCCTAGACAAATGGGGCTGACCAGAAAAATTGGGGGAAAAATTATTTTAACTTTTTTTAATAAAAATAATTTAAAAAGTAGATAAAATAAGTGTTAGAGAAAAATTCCCGCATAATGTCATATTTTAGCTGATATAAAATATGTGACGGTTATATATTTGTTACCATAAATATCTATTGGGACGGTTATAATAACCGTTACCATAAATATAACTATTGAGACAATTTCGGAGGCTTATGCAATGGTTAACTTAAATTATTGTCCTAAAATCTATTGGGACGGTTGTAACCATCGCTATAGCTTTTTTATAATAACGGTTATGTAATCATTGCTAATTAATTGTCCCCATAGCTGTCATTTCTAGTAGTGCTATATTCACTCTATCATTTTTTTTATAGCACTATGATTTTGTTATTACTATTACAAAGGATCAATCGTGTCTTTTTCATTGATCGTCAATTTCTACTTTATTGTTATTCAACAACATCTAATTTGAATCAATTAGTAGCATCAACCTAGCAATAACCAAAATAAACATAATCAACATATCACTATTCTATAATATAGTAGTCTCAATGTCTCAATTTTTATGAGACTTTTCACTTTTTGAGATTCAAATTTTTTAATGTTGTCCGTACAATCGAGACTATAAAAGTTATATAAAAAGTAAACTAGTTTAATTTTAACGGTAAAATATATCAATTTTTGATAAACTTATAAAATAAATTGTAATAAAAAGTTAACTCGTTTAACTCTCAAAATTCAAATATCAATAAATAAATTGGGACTCAAAAATTTTACAAGCATGATTTTAATTCATTGTAAAATTCTCAATAGGAGAATTTTTTGAGATAAAATGGGTACAATAATTATTTTTTCAGATCAATAAAAAATTTAAGAAGAAAACATATATAAGAGGAATTAGCAAGTTCTAAAATTAAAGAATAGAGAAAAAAAAAACCAAGTAATTAAGAAAATAATTTTATGAGAATAATATCTTAATTATCTATTACCTATTAAAATTAATGCTTGTATAAAAATAAGTTTCCACTACAGCGAAAATAAGTTAAACTCAAAAGAAAAAAACAGCAAAAAATTCAATAGATAATCACTTCTTACCAAAATTTTCATTAGGGGTATTTGCTATCTTCTCACCACGCCTCTCCATCATTGCCCCATTTATATAATCAACTAATTAACTATCCATTCGTTTAAGCAGTTATTTACTTTGTTAAAAAGCAATATTGGCTAATTATATACTTTGTCAAAAAGCAATATTGGCTAATTACGTAAGCTTGTCTGGTAGCTTTGGTCTTTGGGTCAACCACTTCCATGTTGTTTGTTTCTTTCTTAGTTTTGTGTGAACAAGTCGCGCTCCATACATTTACCAAAAATAATAAATAAATAAAGTCAATGCCCTTACACACACCACACTAGTCCTCA
>NW_025892430.1:0-3465 GCF_002878395.1 Capsicum annuum | reverse complement strand
CCACTGGTAAGGATAGCTGTGAGTGACCCTTATCTGGCGGGTACTCAATGAGAATGGTGAGAACCCTAAACTGACAGGTTAAGCCACCTCATCAACCCTAATCTGATGGGTTAAGATGTCTCAACCTACGCTGGATACGTAGTTCTGGAACACAAGGATTGCTACTAAGAATCATACCCTAAACTGGCGCGTGAGTTCCCATCCTTAGGTTCACTCGGTGCTAACCTGTACTCCCATCTGAAGGGATTAGACATGAATAACTGACTTTGACTGTGCATGACTTAATCTTACTAAATTTCGTTGACTGGCGAAATGTTACTGATATCTGACAAATGACTAAGATCATGAGGTTTTCCTGAGTCACATGACTGACTGAAGTCTATGGAATCATAACTTGAGTTCAGATATCGTGAAACATGACATGGATCTAGGCACACAGCTATAGTTTTTGGGTACAATTACCCCCAGGACTCGATGGAAGGAAATTGACACACATGGCTGACTTGATCATAAGAGTAGAGTCCATAATATATAATATTGTAAGTAGGGATATCATTCTATGCATGGTTATCAACAATGTATTGCATGGAAAGTATTTCATATCACATGGAAGTACTTGCACAATCTTAATATCATTTTCATTACATAATCATATTGGCAACACATACTAATAGCATGGAAGTTCATGTGGATTGCATGGTTATCATGCATCTTGTTCATAAGTAGGATTTGCAAGTAAACATAGCATAATCTCATAAGAATAGTTCATGGGTATTCCAACAACATTTACAAGGCACATGAACAACATAGAAGTCATTGGAATGTAAGGGCATATCATGAATCCTTCACTTAGTCACAATTTAGCTATATTGCATGATTTCTAGTTCCTTAGGCATTTATCAAACACCTTACATGCACATCTTAAGCATAGGTGAATTCATCAAATTATACATCATGAAAAACCAAATTTACATGTTTCCAACTCATATGATATCATGAATTCACAAAAACATATAAAGATTCCACCTTGGGAATCACCCAATACCAACAACATGATCATCAACACCCAACAATATAGAAATCATACTTTATAATGAAAAAGAGGAAAACAATCAAGCATCAACATGGGTATGATCATATCACCACAATCAACCAAGATTTTATGTTTTAAAGATTGATTCTTGAACTCTACGGACGAAAGGAATTCGTGGATGAACACTACGTATACCTTAGAAGGAATATTCTTGATGATTGACGGAGGAATTTTCCTTGAAATTGGATCTTCAAGCTAAATTATGAAACCTTAGTTGGTTTTCTCCTTTAGTGCTCTTGGATGATGAGATTTGAGATGAAAATAGGGTTGCATTATGTTTAGAAGATATATATTTCGTAGGGTTAAGTTTAGGGACGTGTAAGGAGTATTTAAAGACTTAATTACCTTTAAAATAACTCAAGATGGAGTATTTTTGACACCTGTAATTTACTTAGGCGGTACCCAAGTGATCGCCTATTCTTGGGTTGGGCGGCGCCTTACCAATCGCCTATGCTTGGGTTAGGCGGCGCCTAACCAATCGCCTATGCTTACTGTCTCTCGCGAAAATGGGCATAACTTTTTGCTCGGGTATTGGATTAAGGCGAAATTGGTATCGTTGGAAAGATAATTTGATTCTCTACAATTTGGTGGGTCTAAATCAGCCAAAATACCACATTAATATCAAGTTATACTCGTTCAAATATGACCCTTGCAAAATCAAACACTAAAACTTGATGGATTCAAAAACTCTTAGCTTGTATTACCTTGAGTGACTCATATGAACATGCTTAATGCATCATAAGCTATCCTATCACTAGGATATTCATTGTAAGTCATGTACACAATTATGAATCACAGGATAGGAGATTTCATACATAAGAATACTTATTCACTTCCTAGCTTAGAAACATGCGGGGTATTACAATATCTCCCCTTGGGAACATTCGTCCTCGAATGAGAATTTACTGAGAAGGGATACAAGACAATAGAACCTGAAATGAACATGAAGAACTAAAACTTGATCTCATGACTGACATGCTAAACATACTGAACTGGTGCATATCTGATGTACGGACAACTGATACATGAATATACGACTGAGTATGAAATAGTTAATAGGTACCAAGTTTATACTGGAAGCATGAACATGAAACTTAGTAAGCTTAAGGAGAATTTTTACCTTGATCTTGATCTAAATTGGCGGGGAAGAGGTGAGGATACTTGGTACGCATATCTGTTTCTGCTTCCCAAGTAGCTCCCTCATGAGACTTATTTCGCCAAAGAACCTTAACTAGAGGGACTTCTTTGTTCCTCAATCTACGAGTCTGATAATCTAAGATTTTGACTGGAATCTCTTCATAAGAGATGTTGTTCTGAATGTCAATGCTCTGAATAGGGACAACAACTGCTGGGTCACCTGTGCATTTCTTTAGCAAAGAGGCATGGAAGACTGGATGGACTGAGGCTAGATCTGAAGGCAACTCAAGCTCATAAGCTACCTTGCCGAAGTGACAAAGAATTCTGAAGGGAATGACATACCGGGGACTAAGTTTCCCTTTCTTGTCGAACCTTTTCACTCCCTTCATGGGAGAGATCTTAAGATAGACATAGTCATTGACCTCAAACTCAAGATCCTTTCTACGAACATCTGTATAGGACTTCTGTCGGCTCTGAGCAGCTCGGAGTCTCTCTCTGATCAACTAAACTTTCTCTAAGGCATCGAATACTAAGTCAGGACCTATGATTGAGGCCTCACTAACTTTGAACGAACTAATTAGAGATCTACATCTCCTACCAAAGAGAGCTTCAAATGAAGCCATCTGAATACTAGAATGATAGCTATTGTTGTATGCAAACTCAATCAAAGGCAAGTGGTCGTCCCTACTTTCCTTGAAGTCAATTGCACATGCCCTTAGCATATCTTCAAAAGTCTGAATGGTCCTCTCTGCTTGACCATATGTCTGAGGATGAAATGCTGTGTTGAGATGGACTTGGGTACCGAAACCCTTTTGGAACACTTTCCAAAAATAAGAAGTGAACTGGGCACCTTTGTCTAAGATGATAAATAGTGGAACACCATGTAATCTGACTAACTCCCTGATATAGATTTTGGCATAATCCTCGATGGAATAAGAAGTACGAACAGGAAGAAAATGAGCTGACTTGGCCATTCTATCTATAATGACCCAGACTGAATCATGCTGATAATGAGTTCTAGGAAACCCGTCACGAAGTCCATGTTAACTTCTTCCTACTTCCAAGTAGGAATAGTGAACTCTTTCATGGAACCACTAGGTTTCTGATGCTCTATCTTAACCTGCTGACATGTAGAGCACTTAGCCACAAAATCTGCAATATCTCTCTTCATCCCACTTCACCAATAGATCTCCCACATGTCGCGGTACATCTTAGTGGCCCTTGGATGAATAGAG
>NW_025892429.1:0-2213 GCF_002878395.1 Capsicum annuum | reverse complement strand
GTATGGTTTGTATTCCTTTATGAAATAAGGAATTTGAATTAGTGTCTAGGATAGGGATGTACTTAGATACCTTACTTGATTCACACATAGGATACTAGATTTAAAGAACTTAAGTGGACCATTACATCCTTGCTCAACGATGTAGTTGTAAGGTTCAACTTAGGTAAAGGATTAGAGGTTGGGAAACCATAAGCATGAGACTAACCCTACGAATCAACAACCAAGATAAGCAAGTTAACAAACGAAATTCAATACATAGTATGATTGTTCAAAGTGCTTTAACCCTGTGTTTTATCCTATTGATTGTTTCAAGATCTTTATTTACGCATTGTTTACTTTTTTCTAGTTATAAATTACAAAATCTCTTTTTGGTTACGCTTTCATCAACTTTGTCTAAATTGTGTACTAAAATAGAATTGTTATGGAATCAAGTCTCTGTGGGATCGATACTTGGCTTTCATTAGTCTAATTTACTACTTGATAAGACCACGTATACTTGCGTGTGCACTTGGGCGCTATCACTCACTGCACATGGCATGCAAACTTTTCAAGTATGATCAATTTCATTGCCTACTAAAGACAAAAGGAAGTATTTACCATATGCTACAAACTAAAGACTTCGGAGTCACAAAAAGATGTAAAGTATTGTTACGAAATTATTTACGTCCATGCTCTTGGTTTTTAAATTTTTGTATGGAAGGGGTGTTTACACCATGCAAAATTTGCTATTTATGGCACCAAACCAAGCCATCATCTAACATTATGACTTTCATGAGGGTAAACCATATGGCTTCTCAGACTTTACCATGGGTATAATGGCTTTTCCAAAACTCCAATGCTACGGGTACTTAGACTTTTCCTAAATCTATCGATCAAAACACAATCATGATGATTTCCCCGTAATAATGTCATCACTCAATCCATCATCAGGAATTCCTCATCCAAAATCAATCAAAATAAACACAACAATCTCTACGCTCAGGGTGAGACTTTTAGATGACGATTCCCAAACACAAATGTAACCCAACCCCAAATTAAAGAGTTGAAGTGCCCTGATTGCAACATATAAAAGAAGTAGAAGGGTTAGAAAAGGCTCCCTACTGCAGCACCAAAAATTTCTCTGGATGTTTACCATCATGATAGAATGAACCGCAATTGAAAGACCATGATCGCGGGCCACATACCGCGATTGCGGTAACTGAGGTCTATTTTCCCCCTATTTTTCTATGTCTCTGTACAACTGCCAACTTTCCAACTCTATTTTCCTATGCTTTTTGGACTTACAACTTGTGTCAAAACACCTATAAAACATCAAAAATGAAACAAGTATGTACACAATGGGTTTCCTCCCATCATGCACCTAATTTAACATCTCAGCACGACGCTCTTTTATTAATATTAGGATCTTTAAAATGTACCAACTCTACATTGGCTGCCCTGGGGTCTTCTACATTATAGTGTTTCACCCTTTGACCATTTACTACAAACCTATTTTTGTCATGATCTTCTAATTTGATCGCACCACTAGGGTAAACACTCGAGATCACAATTGCGTACATGAAATTTCCTCCTTAGTATTTTAGAATCATGCCATTTCTTTATTTTCTCCTTATACAAATCGGAAATTTCATAGGCCTTGAGATGGAAATCCTCAAAATCATGAATATTAGTGACCCTTGACTCGGAAGCTTCTTCCCAATTTGTATTTAACTTCTTCTTCTCGTACAAGGCTTTATGCCCAAGCTCGACGGATAAGTGACATGCATTCCTAAACACCGATTGGTAGGGGGACATACCAATTAGGGTTTTGTAAGCCATCTTATATTTCCAATGTACCTCATCAAGTTGCCTTGCGCAATTGGTCCGGCCCACATTTATGGTCTTCTAAAGTATAGCTTTGATATCTCTATTGAAAACTTCTTCTTGGCCACTTGTTTGGGGATGGTATTGGGTACCAACCATGTGTTTCACCCCATACTTGAAAAGAGGAGCCAAAAATACCTGGTTGCAAAAGTGTGATCCTCTATCACAAATGATGGCACGTGGCATTTTGAATCTTGTAAAACTATATTACTTCAAGAAGAAATTGACACTTTTGCACTAGTTGTTTGGAAGTGCCATAAGCTCTAGCCATTTGGAAACATAATCCAACACCACCAATAAATACTCGTTACCAAAGGATCTCATAAAAGGGCCCATAAAATAAATTCCCC
>NW_025892428.1:0-3954 GCF_002878395.1 Capsicum annuum | reverse complement strand
TTTTTTCCCTTTTTTCCAGAATTTTTTTTTGGAGTTGAAAATTGTGGTGTTTGGACATGAAAATTCGAAAAATAATTTCAAATTTTTTTTCTGTAAAGGGAAAACAGATTTTTGGTGTTTTCACAATTTTTCAACTCCAATTCCAACTTTTATTATTATTACATGTAACCCCAATCTTTTAAATTTTTACATAAAACTCTCCTTATAATATTACTTTTTCAATATTACGTATATAGCAGTTTTAAAGAATAGGATAATTATAATTTCAAACTTAATGCTATCCTAATTAATATATGTCTCTTTTTCTCTCTCATCATTATTTTTCTCCCTTATTTAAGTCATTACTTTACTGCTAATGAATCTGGTTACTATAATATAATAATAATAATAATTTTTCTGTAAGGAGTTATAGTCATGTAATTAATAATGGATAATCGTTTTCTATATTTATGGAATTAATAAAGTTGTAGCAAATTAGTTTACAACTGCCACAAATTATTCTCATTTCTAATTTGATTATATATATTATATTGTGTACATCTTTATTATACTATTCAAATATAAATACTTTATACCATATATATGCTAAAAATATAAATCGGTGATATATATTTTTCATTAAAAAATATGTCAATTTAACAAATTTATACTACAGCTGCTACCTTTATATACCATAATACTTGATATCTTTATACACAAAATATTATATTTATACCCATAAATATATAAAGTATTATATTTATAACAAAAATATACAAAGTATGTTATATATAAAGTTTATACCATATATATACCATATACACACATATATAAATATACAAAACATTAAGAAATATACTAAGCATATTTATAACATAAATATACAAAGTATGTTATATATGAAGTTTATACCATGTATATATCATATACATACATATATAAATATACAAAGCATAAAGAAACATACTAAGCATATTTATATATTTATGGTATATGATATAATATACCATAAATATGCAAATTATGTTTTACATGAAAATAATTTATTCACACGCAGTAAAATCTTTCATGTATAAGAAAATTAAAAAAATAAATTAGCGGCACCCTAAAATTTAATAACAACTCATCATTTCCTATTTTTTAGGAAAGGAAAATAAAGGAAATAAATTAAATAAATTCTAAAAAAATAAATTTGTTTGAAAGATAATATTTGTTACCTAAAAAATAGGAAGCAGTGATCTGTTAATATAACATCCATATTTAAAATTTTCAAAAATGAGAAACGGCTATTAATGTAAATATTATATATGTCATAATTGAAATTCATTAAATATGGCCATGTATATGTAATTATTTTTATAAAAGTGGCTAATTATTTTTTTCGTTAGTAGGTAAATTTTAGTTGGGTGATTTTGATATCTTGTAAAAGTTGGGGCATAAAATCATATTTAAAAAAGTTTTTTCAAAAGTCAAAAAAAAAAATCAAAAGAGACATGGCCAAACACAACTCCAACTCCAATTTCAACTCCAACTCCGGAAAATTTAATTTTCATGGCCAAACGGCTACTATATATATAGTTATATACTAATTTGTAAAACATATACACATGTATAAGTTAAATATACTAGTTTAGGTGTACGCGTTTTGCGCGTGTATCTCACTTTAATGAATTCCAATGTTACACTAAATAGAATTACTAATATATATGACGGAAGCAGGCAGCTGGCGGTCGACATGCCTGCTTCCAACTGCCTGCTTATTCCGTGATTTTACTATATCATTCTTAATTAATTATTATATGATATTTACGTATTAAAATTTTAATAATATTTAAAAAATAAATAAACATTTATAAAGTAAAATAGACATTTATGACATAGTTGTTTCAGCTGTTTCAATTGTAATGTTACTATATCACCTATAATTAATTATTATGAGTTATCTAAGTATATAAAAATTGATAATATTTATTTTTTAAAAAAAAATATGAAATAAAAATAAAATAATAAATTAATTTTTGATGTTTTAAATTAATTTAACATCTTATGTGAGGCCCACTTAAAAAATTTCACAAGTAGTTTTATAGCAATTTTTTTATATCACTTTTAATTAGTTATTATGAGTCATTTAAGAGGTGCCGGTTTCACTATTTCAATCGTGATATTTGGTTTATTCTCGAAATTATATCAGTGTCGCTTAAATTGAAATAGAAAAGAAATATCATAAATTACAATAATAAAAAAACATAAATTACTTTTAAAGTCTAAATTCACTATCAATACCACAAAGTTTGAACAAAAAGTGTATTATAAATTATAATAGCAAACAACTTAAAATAGTAAATTACAACGTCGAAAAAGTATTATAGATTACAGTAGTTATCGACGTCATATTAATCAGGATAAAGGGATATTACTTGAAAATTACATTGAAAGTCGCACAAATCATACTAATATAATTATCAACTTAAAATATCTAAAACTATATATAACAAATTTGATTGACTTTCTCAAATATTTCATCAGCGTCATATAAATTGAGATAAAAAAAAGTAGCACATTGGGCCCGTGCTAGCACGGGCTCCAATATCTAGTATTTGTTTAAATTGGTAAAGATGCGTATAATAATTTAATTCAACCTTTACCAAAAAAAATTCTCAAAGTCGATTGACATTCATCTACCACCTGTAAACTATAACAAAACAATATAGTAATAGAGATATGAAAACAATATAATTAAATCTAACATTTACAAAAAAAAGAAAAATTTTCAAAGTCGACCGACATTCATCTATCAAAGCAATACATCTAAACCTAACCTTTATACAAAAAAAATTCTCAAATCAGAGATATCAAAACAATACAATTAAATTTAATCTTTACCTAAAAACTTTTTTCAAAGTCAGTCGATATTTATCTACCACGTGTAAACTATAACAAAATAATATGATAAAAGAGATATCAAAATAATACAATTAAACCTAATCTTTACACACAAAAATTTATTAAAACTAATCAACATTCATCTACGACATATAAACTGTCATTTACGGCCTGTAAACTACCACAAAACAATATACTAATAGAGATATTAAAACAATACAGTTAAACCTAATCAAAAGGGACGACTTGAATGAAAACAAAAATAAAAAAATATAGTAGAAGTAAAAAAAGATATATATATAACCAGGAATAGTATTTTAATCAAAAGACGAATTTACAAAAGTAAAAATCTTCATAAATATCTCTTCGTGTAAATATAAGGTAGAGTAATATTTATTTTGGAATTCTAATTATGATATATTAGAGATAAGGAAGGAAAAATGATTTATCTTTACTAAAAATACTACAGGAATTTTATACCAAAACAAATTATACTACTATCACACATTCCTATTAAAATAAGGAAAGAAAATTGATTTACCTTAACTAAAAAGTAGTACACGTAATTTATAATTTTTCCAAAAATATAAATTATAAGCAAATTTTTAAAAATCAAATTTCCAAGTTGTCTTTTTCCTATATAAAATTTGATCAACTTACATGAATTCAAGTATCATAAATGAATATTAAAAATAAAAAAAAAATCTGTATCACACATTCTGATAACCATCTTTTGGTAACTTAATGGCTGGAGGATTTATTCAGCCGAATAATGTCTAGATTTACATCGTTTAATACTAAAAACAGTACACGTAATTTATATTTTTTTCAAAAATATAAATAGTATTTGCTTTTATGATTGTATTTATTTGTCAAATATAAGGTATTATAATTAGGACTCTTTTAATAATGATGATTTTTTATTTTTTAAAAAATATATATTATTAGTATTTATGTATAATTGTAATTTAAAAAAATAGTAAAAAGATGATTTTATCTAAAGGAAAGTGTTTTAATGAAGGGTAAAAAGTTCAAATCACTCTTTTAAGGGTCTTCACACTTTTAATATATTATAGAAGGAGAGTGTTTTAA
>NW_025892427.1:0-1690 GCF_002878395.1 Capsicum annuum | reverse complement strand
TTAGGGTATTGGTTGAGAGAAATTTTGATGAATATAAGCATAAAATGCTTGTAATAGGCTTAAATCTTGTGTTTGGATGGATTTGGGGGCTTGGGAATTGATGAAATACCCCTTAAGCTTTTAAATGAAACTAGAAAAGCAATAAAATCCTGATTTACTGGGTCACCACGACGCGCCACTATCATAGTGACTCACTGGAAAAAGACGAACGGGAACTTGGTGCTCACCGTGACATGCCACAATCGCAGTGCCCCTTTAATTGCCATTTTGGCCACTGGCGGGATGAGACAGTATCGTATTGGGCTCCTAGATTTTTACAAATGGGAAAATAGACCACTTCACGATGCGCCAATATCACAGAGGTCTATTGGAATTGACAATTATGAATTTTGCCTTCTCCGTGACGCGCTGAGAGTCCAGGTGGCACACTATTTTACTAAAAATGCTCTAACTTCTTCACTGAGTGTCGAAATTGGGTGAATTTGGTATTAATTGAAAGCTTATTCAATTTCCCACATGGAATGAATATTATTCATTTTGGAAGATATCCCTTAAAATTATAGGAATGAATTTTAAGCTAGGAAAAAGTACGGGGTGTTGCACTAGAGTGTCAACTTATAAGTAACCATTACTCTAGGATGTATCTGATTCATGAAGAAACAATGAAAGGTTTAGGACATGAAAACTCGGGGGATAATATTATCTACCCCTTAGGATCATTCATCCCACGAGTGATACTGACTTGGCTGAAATACCAAGATGATGCACGGGACACTTACGAATGGAATCATCAATGAATATCTCAATAAGAAACATAATGCATGGAAGGAACTAAATTCTCAATTTACATGGATACAAACAAACTACCTCTTTGAATGTCCATACTCATGAAACTTCAGATAGTAAGACTAGATTAAAAGATGGAAAAACTATAGAAATTTGTCTATTTGACTGCTAAACTGGATTGCTGGCTATACAGATTGAATTATACTGAAAGCCTATATTCAACTATAAATTCCATTTCTAAACTACACTTTACTTGAGACTACTGAAAATATACACATTTCAAGCCTATCCAAATCTACAAAGTGAACACATCACACCATAATACTAGTCTAAATAATAAATTCAATACACCCTGTGCTTTCACAACTTCCCATCTCATGAATAATTCTTATTACCAAATCAATAGCTATATTTAACCTCTTAATAGGAATTCACTAATATGCAATGCATTCATCCACTTATACACCAACATGACATTCAAGCCTATCTTCATAACCACATATGCACTTCTAAACAAACACCCGTAAAAGCATCTTTCTCATATTCTCTAATACCTCTATCAATAACAACTTTTATGCACTATTCTTAATAAGATACACATAAAAGTATTCTAAACTAACCAATTCATACATAAAAAGCTTCGCCTCAATATTCCTTAGAATTTATAGACTTACATAAAGCAAGAATACAACAATGTTTCCCAACATGACAGATTTACTCTCTCTCATCTACACAATTGTTCATCATCACTATCTTTACCTAAGGAGAGGTCATTGAAAGGTTAGAATATGAGGACCCAAAACATGAAGGGATACTAAGAATAAGTTGAAACATTACTAGGGCTATAGGAATAGAGTATTCCCGACATGGATTCATTATAGAGATCAAAACTGAGGATATACAT
>NW_025892426.1:0-3846 GCF_002878395.1 Capsicum annuum | reverse complement strand
GGAGCAACACTGTGGCAATCGTGTTGCCACCTTGGTTGCGACTAGGAAAGTACTGCGATATGGTGGAATCACATTGGTGCACTAGAAATTGAAAATTCTAAAATTAAGCATTGGCGCGACGCACCATAATCGTGGAGGCTCACTGGATATTGTCGATTGGCATTTTTTATGGCTCCAAAACACTTTAAAGTGACAGATGGCATACTGTCTCACTAAAATAGCTCTAACTCGTTGCCCGATTATTGGATTTGGGAAAATTCAATATCGATGGAAGACTCATCTATATGGTTCAATGTATTTCACACTTGGAAAGACACGTCTCAAACTTTTGGGACCAGATTTTTGCTTCAATGAACATGCTGTAAGGCTTAGACTAAAAGAGAATTTTATGTGGTGTGACACTAGGTCAAAAATCTTTGAAGTAAGTTTATCAACAAAACATCAAAGATTTTACTCCTTGGATATTTAAAGCCCCTTATGAGTTAATCAATAATATATTCCCAAAAGCTCAATTCAGGCATATGATGTGCGAGCAGATGCTAACACATTTAAGGCTTTTAACTAAGAATAATTGAGAAGTCTTAAGAAACTTTTATCATTTTTTATTATTTTACTTTGATATTGCAGTAAAAGTCATGATGCAAGGAAATTTAAGGAAATGGAAGGAAAAGAGTTGAAAACTGATGCAAAAGAACTGGAAGTGTTGCTGGGGACTTTCCTGATAAGTCGTCAGCCCTGTGATAAGTTATCCGAAATCACGTCAAGTTTTACAGTGTTAGAGGGATTAAAGTGAAACTACAACGACATTTCTAATATGTTATTACAACTATGATAAGGCGTTAGAGTTGCCATCAAGTATAGGCAAAGAATAAAATTTGGAATAAAGAAGTGACGACATTTGCGATATGTTATCACGTATCTGATAAGTCATGAAGCTTTGTTTTTTGTTAAAGAAGAAGATGCAAAGAATGCTGGAGGGCCTGATGACATTCCTGATAAGTCGCTAGGACCCTGACACACTGTCGCAAATACCATCACCTATTCCGAAGGATTTTTTAAACATTGTAATTTTATTTTCTTATTTAGCAATAACTATAAAAATCATTGTTTAGGGTTTTTCTAGGGGTTGACACTTGAGTTTTAAGAGACTTATTTTTATATTTTCTCTCTTTACTTCTTGACTTTAACAACACAACTATTTTTAGAGTGATTATTAACAATATTTTGGGATTTTTGCTTTGTGATCTAATCTGCGATTCACTAGTTATTATTCATCTCTGTAAGTTTATCTTTTTAATCATGAATTCAATTATGTGTTTCGTTCGTTACATCATGAGTGGCTAAACTCCATTAACCTTAGTTATGGGATCTAAGGTTTGGTCTTGATAAGGTGCTAAGTATTTAAAATTCAAAAGGTGGTAGGATTTCTTGATAATTCTGAAGTTTTAATTAATGTTTGTTGGTTGCAAAAGAGTAGATGCACCTACTTTGATTTACTTGAGAAATAAATCAAATATAGTTGGAAGTGAATTATCAATAGGGAATCAAAAATACTTCATTTAATAATCTGCGTTGTAACAAGGTTGGTAAACCTTAGATAAAAGCTGGGCAGTAAATAGAAATTCCCTTGGTCCAAGAGTATTCGGGAATTAAATGCTTAACTAGGTCGAGACACATTTAAGCATAACATCAATATAGATAGCTTGTTATCCTACCTACCGTGAGAATCTTGAATCACTTTTAGCATCTGTCATGTACCGGAAGCCCTAGCGAATATAATTTTAGTTATTTCATAAACTCTTGATTTAAAAACACCAAAAGTAAAGTGATCAACAATTATTTGTTGATCATCAAAAGCCCCCCATTTTATCTTTTCATACCATTTGTTTGAATTTAACTTATAGCTTTAGTTTCAAACTAGTTTAATTTCCACTCACATTATTCCTTGTGGATTTGACCCTGACTCTAAAGTTGGGTAAATATATTGATGATGACCTCCTTGCACTAAATTAATGTATAAGTTGAGTGTTATCAAAAATGGTGTCGTTGCCGAGGAACAATTTGGCGTATTGAGTGGTTAGGAATTTTAGCGTACTTGCTTGAATTAAAACTTGTAAATATTTGTCTTTAGGTTTCTTTTATTTCTTGTGTTAGGTAGATTTTTACTTTAATTTAGTTATTACTATGGAATACGGGAATTAACATGAGCTTGGTGGTTGAAAATCTTATCTTGATGATCTATGTTCATGTTGTGATGGACCTCACTTTTGGTAAGATTGTAGAATGCTCCCCGTAGAGAGATGTGTACACCATCTCCATCTTACTAGGAGTATGATTTTTCTTTATGTGGTGGTCAAGATGAACATTGGAGTGATTTCCTAAAGGACTCCTCCCCCCGTTGCGCGAACCCGAATTCTAGTTCTTCTTTTGAGTTTGATAGGCTTTATGATCAAGAAAAGAAAGAATAAAGTATCGAAAAGAGTGGCGTTGAAGCTATGTTTCGACGAATGTTGGAGCTCCTAGAAAAAACATTTGATATTGTATGTAATATGCGTCAAGGCATTAGGACAATCATTCATGAGGAGATGGATATAGATGTCAATCATTCAAACCACTCTTCTACATTATACTTAAATGATATCTTGTCTACAGAATCATTTAACATAATGAAAGAGTGTGAAGATGAGGAGCAAGAATCCTGTGTAGATGATGAGCTTGATATTAAGCAACCATCGGTGATTTCCTAACCTACCTAACCATCATGAAAGGAGAAGCCAAAGATGATGTAATGGTACTAGATTCGAAAGAAGAAATCAAGCACAGCCCTTGTGAAGACCCTAGTCCATTTTGGGGTAAGGATACTAATAGGGAAGCTATTCTGAAATTGAGGGTTAGTCCTTATTCAAATCACTTTTTGACGTTATTTTTGGTGGATGTGATGAAAATTGAATCACACAAGCCAATGATAAATTTTGAAAATGAGGAGGATAATTCTTTCATTTTGGAGTTTGTCCTTCCAAAAGGGTATAATACAACCCCAATCTTGAAGGCCAAGAAGCTTAAATATCTATTTCTGTTTAGTGGCTTTTTAACATTCTCACTATTTCCCAATGAGCACACAAAAAAGTTCGTTGCAAAATTAGGCAAGCGGTTCAAGTCTTCAAAGTGGCATGATAGAACATTCCTTATCATGCCCTCACATTTTCTCAACACACCTAAAAGATGTAAAGATCAAAATATGGGCTGACAATTCAAATAATCTATGTGGAGGGATACAGGATGACTAAATATTGTCATGCTGCAACACTAAATTAGGCGCTTCTTGGGAGGCAACCCAAGGTATTTTGTTGTTTGTATTCGTATTATGTTATTGACATCAGATCTTCGCACCCATGGTGCCACAGGTATGTTTCTAACTTTGTCATTTTAGTTTAACGTAATGGGAACATTGCATGATTTTAAGTTGAGGGTGTAGCTACTTGTTGGTATTGATGTACTCTTGGGGTTTTTGTTGCCATGCCTCTTTTCCCCGAAGTATTTTTCCTAGTAGAGCTGGCATGGTCAGGCGTATAGTGTTTTTTTTGTGATTTATTATGGTTAACTGGGGGAAAATAGGTATCTAGGGCAGTTGAAATATTTTTTCTGATTTTTCTTTGAATGATGAATACCTCTCCAATTGTCTATCTAGTATATGTGTGATGTGCATCTATAAGTGACTATTGTGAATATTTTTATGGAATTTGTAATAGGGATATGATAATCACTGCTAACAATTGAATGAACCGAATGGGTAGTAGCTTGCGATGTACCTTTGTGCCAAATGAGTGTGAGATGCTATCTTGTTTT
>NW_025892425.1:0-3166 GCF_002878395.1 Capsicum annuum | reverse complement strand
CCACCTAGGAGGAAAAAAGTTGATCTTAGGGTTTTAGGACCTTCCACAAGCCCTACACACCCTTCCATATCTTGTTAAAGAACTCATCCCTCTTCTTATCCCTTATGACCATTTTTTAATGTGTAATCTAGAGATCTCGATATGAATTTACCAAAGATGAGTAGGCTTTCTCAAGCCTAGCAATGGTATCTTCCTTTTTCTTTTGGTCCTTTCTGTACTTTTCATAGTCAGACCATGACATATATGAGTGATGAGTGGTAGAGGGATCTCCCAGTCCCTTGGGAAAACTAGACACAAGATCTCTGATGGTTGCAATATAAACATTAATATCCTCAAGAGGAAAGGTGGTGGATGATCTGTAAAACTCAAGCTCAGTATATGCTGACTTCTCCAAGTTGATCTTTCTCTTCATTTCTTTGCCTGGTGTGCCCTCTCCAAGAATTCTCAAAGGGTAGATGGGGGTGATAGGGTGAACCCAAGTATATCCAGCATACTCTACAACCCACACTCTCTTATAGTAATCAAAGAGGGAAAGAAGATATGCGTACCACTTTGGTCCTTGAAGTCATCCCTTTTACTGACCACGAGATGATCAACATCCAAAGAAATATCGTCTAGAATATAGGCAACCATTCGAGAACACAGATCTGGGACTGATGTCATGTGGGTGCAAGGGGAGACTCCGCTACTAATATTGTGCAACCAAATCCAAGACTCAGAAATAAAGTCATTAAAGCAGATATTACTTTTTGTTTTCATCCGAAAGACTTTCTTTTTGGGAAATAATCTTTCCATCAACCAACTACCCAGCTTACACCCTATTTCATTGAATTCCCCCATGTATGCATGTGGAGCCTGTAAATATCATTGATTTTCTATTTCCCAAAGCACATTGACTTTCCCCAAATCTTAATAGTAATGTTTAATGGATCCGAGAAAAAACTTTGCTAATGTTAACATAGAATTCACGAACCTATTTCTCATTAGTAATGCATAGATCTGAGCCAAAATACTACCACCCTGTGGATTCAACATTGTCATAAAATGCTAGAAGCTTTTTTGGCACATTATCCAAGAAAATTCCTCTCTCTGGGAGTAGCTTTGCACTTGAAAGATCAATTTAGTAGTGAGTGTGGCACTCGAGTGCCATGAATAAGATGTGATCATACTTGTCCATGAGATTATGCTGAAATCATTAGGCACACATGACATTAATCAATGACAATTTTACACACAAACTATGCCACATTGTTCACCAAAGCTTATTGGATGGGCACTTGGTGGTGTTTGGCTAAAATTTAGAAGAGTAGAATTTTTGGCATGGTAGGAAACTAGCCTCGGTTACTGAGATCACATCCCATGATCGAGTTCGTATTGCCATGATCGTAGTCCTTTGATCGCAATTGCGATAACTGAGGCCAATTTCATACCAACTTTCCATGTTCAAAATTTCCAAATTTCTAGGCAACAGGCATGTTTTACAATATGGATTTACATTAAGACAAATGAACAAGACTATTAGGTGCAAAATTATGGCCTTTGAATGCAAAAACCATTATTGAATACTCATTGGGGCAATATATCAAACACTTGGTGTGCACACTCCATTTTTCTTCATTTTGCACACATTTTTTTGGTACTCAATATTTCCCCATTTATGTGTACACCATATTGTAGAACCTAAACACCACACAAGAACAAAGTATGAAATATGGAAGCAGGAGAATAAAAAATTGAGGCCCTCTCTACATCATGCATTCTATGGCCTATTTTCAAAAATCAAAGCATGGATTCATGGAACCTAACATATTTTGTGATGCAAGAGAGATGCAAGGATGTTGTTGGAGAGCTTACAAACTTGGCCAAAATTTGGTCCAATTAGAGAATATAATTTGAAAAGGGAGTGTAAGGGAAATGGGGGAAATTAGTTGGTCATATAACTGAAGTGATCGAGATTGTAGACATGTAGGTGGCTGCTATTGCGACCAAGGTCCCATTATTATGATAATTGTAAGCATTTTTTCTCTCCTATTTTCCCATGTTCAAATCAATTCAAACCTTGACAGATTTTCCCCTATTCAATTTGCAATGCAAAAATTTCACACTTTCCTCTTTTGTAAGCTCATCCAATGCACTCTATAGTACCACAAATGAATAGGTTATTGAAATACCAAAATAAAATCTACACTAAAACATCATAAATAAAGGATAAGAGCTACTGTCATAGAATTTATGGGTTTCCTCCCACATAGAGCCTTATCTAACGTTGTGGCACAATGTTTTCCTTCTTTTATTATCAAGGTGGGTTCTAAAGCCCCCCTTAATTCACCTCCTAAATCTCAACATCCACCTCGGACACAACTTGAAGATCTGTAGATTTATTCTTAGTCTTACAAACCATAAAGGAGACTTCATCCTCTTACATCCTAAACTTCTTTTCCCCTATTTCTAAGTCGACAATGGCCTTTCTGGTGTCTAAGAATGGACGACCAAGGATGATGGGTACTTCTTAGTCCATTTCACATTACAAAACCACAATGTCTTTTAGAATTATAAACATGTCCACTTTGACTTGGACGTCAAATAAAATCCCTACCGATCTCTTAATAGGCCAATCCACCATTAAGAGTCGCATAGATATCTGGGTTGGGGCATCCAATCCAAGCTTCTTTTAGTTGACAAATGACATAATCTTGATTCTTGCACCAAGATAGCATGGAGATTTCTCAAACATATGCAATCCTATGGTACAAGGAATGGTGAAAGCTCTGGGGCTGTCTTTCTTTTCTGCAATCTTATTATCCACGATAGTACTACAACTATGTGTGACTTCAATGTTGTCATCTTCGATGAGATTTTTTTTTGACATCAATGTTTTCATTTGCATAGAATATCCTTGGATCTCTTGGATAACCTCAAGTAATGGGATATTGATCAATAGATTGCTAAGCTTGCCCATAAATTTTTTAAAATTGTCACCATCCTCTTTTCTTTTCAATCGTTGAGGGAATAAGGGAGGAACTTGGATTGTTGTCTTTGATTCATTTTGTGTATTTTCAACCTCAACCACTTCTTTATCAACTTTCTAAGTCTCCTTATCATTTTTTTCTTGATTTTGAGGTAATACCTTATTGGCCTTAGCCTTAAGAATCTTTCCAATCAAGTC
>NW_025892424.1:0-2576 GCF_002878395.1 Capsicum annuum | reverse complement strand
ACGATCTAACAACTTCTTGAACTATTACACTACCATCTTTGGAGTCCAAGATGCGAACTCCCAAATTAGCCAAACGGTGAATATCCTTCACCAATTCCCACTTTTCTTTTTCTACATAAGCCAAACTTTCTATGGATAACCTGCTAAGAGCATCAGAAATCGTGTTAGCCTTACCTAGTTGATAGTGAAGACTTATATCATAGTCCTTGAGAAGCTCAAGTTATCTCTTTTGCATTAGATTAAGGCCCTTCAGAGTGAACACATGTTGTAGAGTCTAATGATCAGAGAAGATATCCATGTGCACACCATACAAATAATGTTGTTATATTTGTAAAGCAAATACAACCGCCAATAGCTCTAAATCATGAGTAGGATAATTCCTCTCATACACTTTCAACTGCCTGGAAACATAGGCAATAACCTTCCTATGCTGCATGAAAACACAACTAAGCCCTACCTGAGATGCATCATAATAAAGTATGAGCCCATCATTGCCTTCTGGCAAGGTCAGAATTGGAGCCTAAGTTAACTCATCCTTCAACTTCTCTAAATTCCCTTTATAAGCATCTGACCAAGAAAACTTGACTTTCTTCTGAGTCAACTTAGTCAAAGAAGCAACTATCGATGAAAACCTTTCCACAAATAGCCTATAATACCCGGCTAATCCCAAGAAGCTCTAAATGTTGGATAGAATTATAGGTCTAGGCCATCTCTTCACCATAGTAACTTTTGTGGATCCACTATGATCCCCTCACTAGAAATAATATGACCCAAGAATGTTACAGCGTTAAACTAGAACTCATACTTAGAGAACTTGGCATACAACTATTGTTCCATTAAGGCCTGCAACACCACGCAAAGGTGAGTAGCATGATCTACCTCATTATTCATATAAACCATAATGTCATCAATAAAAAAAATGATGCAAAGATCCAAATACTGACAAAAAACCCTATTCATCAGATCCATAAATGTCGTTAGACATTAGTCAATCCAAATGACATTGCCAGCAACTCGAAGTGCTTATATCGAGTATGAAAATCCATTCTTAGGTACATCCACCTCCATAATCTTTAACTGATAGTACCCAAACTGAAGATCTATCTTAGAAAAAAGCTTGGCACTTTGTAATTGATCAAACAGATGATCTATCCTTGGAAGATGATACTTGTTCTTAATCGTTGCCTTATTCAACTGCCTATAGTCAATGCACATCCGAAGGGAACCATCCTTCTTGCATATAAACAACACCGGCACACCCTATAAAGATACACTAGGATGAACAAACCCCTAATCTAGAAGATCCTTATGTTGCTCCTTAAGTTCCCTCAACTCAGCCAGACCAATTATATACGGAAGAATAGAAATTGGACAAATTTTTGAAACTAGATTAATACCAAAATCGATTTCCCTATCTGTAAGAATATTGCAAAGATCATCTGAAAAAACCTCTAGAAACTCATTGAACACTAAAACTGACTGGAAACAAAGACCTTCTGAGCTAGAATCTTTAACTCGAACCAAGTGATAAAGATAACTTTTAGTGATTAACCTTCGAAATTTAAGATGAGAAATAAATCTCCCCCTAGAAGCTAAAGGACCACCCTCTCATTCCATAACTAGCTCATCAAAGAGCCTAAAAATAACCCTATGGATCCAATAATCCAAGTATTTGTAGTAAGAGTGCAACAAATCCATACCCAGAATGACATCGAAATCCGCCATACCCAACTCAAATAGATCCACAAAGTTATACTTGTCACCAAAAGATACCACACACCCACTATAGACTCTCTTAGTAAAAAATTGAGTCACATACTAGAGAAAAAATAGGAAAAAAGATCTAAAATAACTTTCAGATTGAAACTAAAATATGCAGCCACATAAGGAGTTGCATAGGAGAGAGTGGACCTCGGATCAAGCAAATAATATACGTCATAAGTGAAAAAATGTAACATACCAGTAACGACTTCAGGTGATGCCTTAGATTCCTGTCGAGATGCCAAAGCATACAACCTATTCTGACTCAACACTAAAACCAGGAGTAGTAACTGAAGTAGATGCAACAACACCAAGTGTAGGAGTAAAAGATGAAGCCACAAGAATCTTAGTCTCCCCCATGGAAACCTTATTAATCAGAAAATCCTAAGCTGATGGCCTGACTGGCCACACTTGAAGCATTTGTCCCTTCCTGCATTGCAATAACCCTGATGAGGACTATCGCAAAATCGATAAGGGGGTCATTAAGAAATTGACTGGCCTCCACTTTTTTGAGATTAGGTACCCTGTGCCCAAAAATTATCACCACCTTGATAATACCTGTCGTCCACCTGGTAAGGAGCATTAGCAGAAGTGTAGAAACCAGAACTCCCTTATTTTTTTTAATTTGCTACCATCCCGACCACTCTAATACTAAGTACATCCCTAATTAAAAAACTTGCTCCTCTTACTCTGTCTATCCCCAAACTCTGCATGCTTTCTTTTTTAATTCTCCACTTATTGCATATGAATAGTCAACCTAGAGAAGTCCATATCTTTAATAAATAAGGCAGTCTTGCTCTCCAAAATTAGATCCT
>NW_025892423.1:0-6554 GCF_002878395.1 Capsicum annuum | reverse complement strand
TCAGATATGCTCTCAACACTTATCACATGCAGCAAAGAGGTTGAAAATGAGATAAACACAAACACTTGAAGATTGAGCAAACATAGGATTCCTACTCGATCAAGGAGACATAATGCAACAAGGAGTGAAACTACCTGAAAGAGTCCTATTGAAGAAAGAAGAGCACATCATCTAAAGGACTCAAATCAGGAGTGGGCTTAAATAGAAGAAACGATATTCAAGAGTTTCTCTGAAGCACTGACAAGAAAAGTATCAATCAGCAAATCAGTTCACTAACTTGAAGAAGAAACTGGTCCTTTACTTAGCAAGTCGTAGACTTTGTGTAGTAGGTTGGTTCTTTGAGTTGTAATGAGTTTTAGTTCTAGTCTCAGTGAAATATAAACTGAGTTAGGAGTTATGTCTTCAAGTTAGGGAACTCGAAGACTTGGAAACACTTATCATGGGAAGATTTGTGTTATTGAAGAAATAGAAGTTAGAAGTTTTAATTTCTAGTTTACAAGAAGTCTTGTAATTTGTTGATTATTGAGGCTCAAGAGTATTATTGAAGTTGGGGTTAAATCCTGTAGAGGTACAAGTCGTATTTTTTTACACCTTTCTTGAGCCGGGTGATACGATAAAAACTTGAAAGACACGAAATCACTCAAAAAAAGTCCACAAACACACTCCAAAACAGTCCACAAATCACTAAGATCCTTGGACAGGTTGGAGACCTCTCTCGAATTCACAAATACAACAAGAATACAAGGTGAGCAAGGTGTATTTCACACCAAAACAACAACAATACGTGAAGAACAAGATGAACACAAGGCACAAGATTCGGATTTAACAATAACAACAAGAACACAAGATTACAACACAAACACTAAATATGATTACAAGAAAGTAAAGGGATAGATAGATAAACCACATGAAGGTATAATCTTAAGAACCCAAGAATGGACACTCTTGGACCCTTAACACTACACACAATAATAAACCTATCTCTTACGTGACACAAGATCGGATTGCACCTCTCTAGCATCAACGTTTCCAAGCAAGCAACAACAAAAGAGAATCCACCCTATTGTTGTATCCTAGTTTCGATTTTGGTGCCTCAAGGAGAGAGGACTTGTGTTCTTTGGTCTTTCAAGATTCATAAATATCATCAAAAACTAAATCTAAAAATCGAGAGGACTTGTGTTCTTTGGTCTTTCAAGATTCACAAATATCATCCAAAACTAAATCTAATAACCCTACAATGTTCCTTTTATAACTATTACAAAATATAAGTTAAAATGACCAAAAGGCCCTTCAAAGAGTGGGCACCCATCTAGTGTAATTTATGGGCTGATTTGGGTGCATTTTGGGCCTCTTTTACACTTCAATTGCATATGCCAAGGCTCGGGTCCAACACGCACTCTCCTAAGTTCATATCCAAGATTATTCCCGTATCACCGGGTGTTTTCCACGTAAAAATATTGTCTTCATATTTTACTTACGTAAACCACGTTAGATTACTTGTTTCACTGATAGACAACTATTAGAGTAAACCACTAAAATCAGTAGGGTACACACTCTAACAAGTGGTATCAGAGCAAGGTTGTCTTAAATAAAGTTAGCACCTAAGAAAAGATCACTATGATGAATTCTGCACCTCCTAGTGGTCACAGTGAAAGTCAGTCAACTACTAGACCTCCACTCTTTGATGGTTCTCACTTTATCTGTTGGAAAACCAGGATGGAAATGTTCATTCAAGGTGAAGACTATGAATTGTGGGATAGGATCACTGATGGTCCTTCTATTCCAATGAAGCTGGTTGATGGTGAACAAGTCAAGAAGGTAAGAAGTGAATTTACTGTTGATGACTTAGTGGCATTAAAGAAAAATACTAAGGCTAAGAACATCTTATTCTGTGGACTAGGACCGGCTGAGTACAACATAGTGTCAAACTGTACCACTGCTAAGCAAATTTGGGATGCTCTGGTCAATGCACATGAGGGTACCTCTCAGGTAAGAAAATTCAGGATTGTTATTCTTTTTACTGAGTATGAAGATTTTAAGATGAAGGAGAATAAATCATTGCAGGAAATAATGACAAGGCTTACTGCCTTGACAAATGAGTTGACTTCCTTAGAAAAAGTCATCACTGTTGAGGAACAAGTTGAAAAGGTGTTGAGGGTACTACCAAAATCAAAATGAAATGTTAAAGTGACTGCAATTAGGAAAGCAAAGGATCTCATAGGTATGACATTGGATGAACTAGTAGGGAACCTGAGGACTTATGAGATGGAAATTGATGGAACTAAAGAACAAGTAGCCCCTGAGAAAATCTTGGCTTTGAAGTCTTCAGATAGTGATGAAGAAATTGAACTTGACAAGGAACAAGTTGCCTTCATAACTAAGAACTTCAGCAAATTCTTTAAAAAACAAAAGGGAACAGGTAGCAAAAAATGTTTCAATGACAATCCAAATGGATGCTACAAGTGTGGTAAGACTGATCATCAAATTAGAGATTGTACTGTCTGAGAAATAAAATGGAGAAAGGAAAAGGATGAAAGAAAACTGAAAGAAAAAACCAAAAGGAAGGAGAAGGAAGAAAATGCAATAATAGAAGCCTTGGGATCAGATTCAAATGATGATGAAATTTGTTAGGGAAATGAAGTTTTGATGATAGACATATGAATGAAACACGTTGTGCAAACTGGTCCACACAAGTGTAGAAAGAATAGTCACAGGCAAGGCTACTGATAGGCTAACAATGCGTAAATGCAGGAGAGGATAAGCAAGAAGATTCAAATATGCTCTCAACACTTATCACATGTAGCAAAGAGGTTGAAAAAGAGATAAACACAAATACTTGAAGATTGAGCAAACATAGGATTCCTATTCGATCAAGGAGACATAATGCAACAAATATAGGTGGTGATGGGAAAAATATCTTTTTCCTACATATAAGTGGTGTAAAATCAAAAATTTGTTGACTCTCTATAAGAAGAAATTAATTTTTGTTAGAGTTCTAAAATTGGTGGGACCCTTCGACAAGAATTCAACTTCTATTTAGTTGTTGGAGGCTACTCTATCCTACACTCTGAATTATGTCTATATAAAGGGGCAAATATAAAGAGGCATCTTGAATATCCCATAAATTCATGGGTATTCTGTAACGCCCCAAAATTTTTCCTAGCTAAATTTTTGTCCCTAAAGTATCAAGCATTGACTTCTACAATGATTTATACTTATTTTCCTATGGAATTCCTTAGATTTCAACTTTTTATTCCGTTGATGATCAAATAAGTTTTCCGTCGACATAAGATTCATCCAAAACGGACACTCGGTGAAGGAGTTATGGTTAATTTAAGTCCTAGTCGTAAAACACCATCGTTCCTATCCTTGGCGCATCGCGGAGAGGGTGTAAATGACGATGGTTAATTTCTAGTGAGACTCCGCGATGGTGGTGCATCGCGGAGTGGGCCAAATTCCCATTCGTTAATTTCCAGTGAGCCACCGCGATAGTGGCGTGTCGCAGTGGCCCATGAGATCGGGTTTCCAGTTTAAATTTTTTCTGTTTCGTTCAGAAGTTAACAAGGGTAGTTTGAACTTTTTCCAAGTCTCTTAAAACGTCTAAACATGAAATTTAGACCTCTACAAGCATAATATTCAAAATTCTCAAGATTTCCCTCAAGACAAAAACCCTAGTTCATATACTTCTCCTCCAAGAAACACAAGATTCAATCGTGGGTTTTCGAAATTGATCAGAGATTTGGAATCCCCAAACCGTAGGCTTTAAGGATCAGCCATTATTCTTTATAATCGAGGTACACAGGTTTTTCCTAAAATCTCATGGGTATAGAAATCATGATTTTAAAAAAGGAGTTTTTGAATCTATGAACACATTCATATTTTAGAAGCTTCGATAATATTATTTTGGTCTTTGGGCCTTCCCCAGATTGATTTGAATTGTATATATGTACGTATGCATTGAAAACCGTGAATTGTGAATTGAGAGCATGAAATATATAATCTCTCTCCCATTACTTTATTATTTGATTTACAAGTTATGAATCCTTACATTTCATGGTTTACGGAATGATTCAAGATACTATTTGTCTTATGTGAAATTCATGATGATTAAGAATGGAAGAGAGGAATGCTTTAATGATTTTAAATGTTGAGATTGATAAACAAAGAAACTTCAGGAATGTTTTTGAGAAGTTGACCACTACTTATTAAAATTGTTGAATGGATGTAAAGCCTTTGCATGATTTTTGGCTTATGATTTGCAGATATGACTCTTCTTATAATATATGCGTGATCAAGTGGTCTGAACATTATTTTAGAATGAAATAATCATATATGGCTCAGAATATCGACTTGCAAGTCTTGGTATGACGATACCAACTCAGACAATGCCATAATAGACAAAGACTAAAACAAAAATCAGACTTTCATGTTTTAGAATTTCAGAATGATGCATGTTCAAAAAAGGCTAAAATAGGGCATAAAGAGATATTAGGTGATTCCCTAAAGAGGACACGAGTTCAGATAACTCATTGCCCAAAATCGTGATTTGCCAATCCGGGTATATTATAGTACGCTGGCCTAGTGCTGTGTGGCATATCAGAATCAAAGATTCCAACCCTTGAGGCATACTTGGGTTGGGGGCTTCCCTGCCGAGTCAATGGCGGATTCCATATAGCCTGTGGAATATCAGAGTTGTACGGGAGTGCTACCTAACTCAGAAGTAATACAAAGAACAGACGTTGCATTGACAAGAATGATTTATGATTTTCAGAAAGTGTCCATGTGTTTTGAGAACTGTTTATGCATGATGTTTTAACAAATTGCTCTCCACTATTTTACTTATATAAAAGTTTTATTTTGGATTACTTTGCGTACCAGTACATTGTATTGACCCCCCTCCCCCTACCTCTCAGGTTCTGAGGCTCAGTCTAGGGGTCCATAAGTAGTCGATTTCATCAGACAGAGTTGCAGTGTCCAGTTGGTGAGCCTTCTATATTCCGGAAGGCCTGTTTATTTTCAGACAATTATTAGTGGTTACGGTTTTGGTCTACTGGGGGTCTTCTCCCAGCTTTCAGATTGTGTTAGAGAGTATGTAGTAGAGATTTTGCAGACGGTTTGCAGATGTTGCTAGTTAGTTTTTTTTTTATTTCGTTCTTCAATGCTAAATTCATATCAGATTTATGACCATGATTCCGTCTTGCTATAATTTCCGTATTTCCTTATTTATGTATGAATGGTGTATATGATTTCAAGTTAGAAGGGTGTCCGGGCCTTCATGATTCGGGATGCTCGTCACTGCCAGGGCCTCGGTTCGGGTCGTGACATATTCGTAAAAAGATCGGGATCACCAATATCCCACAAAAACATGGGATATTCGAGAAATACGCCACTAACGTCTCTCGAGAAATACGCCACTAACGGCCCTCGAATTATGGAGAAAATAGATTTGTACCCTATCGTTATCAATAAAACTGTTGTTTCTTCATATTTTTATTTGTGGTTGAAGTTTATTTTCCATGAATTAAATTATATTGGAAACAAGTAGTTTTCTTACTTATTTTCTGGTGTTTGTTTAATAAGCAGAAAATATTGTCCCAAGAGCATTTAGGTATAATCCAGCAAATATTATGACATCGGGTCGGGTCCTAGGTTGGGGTTGGGTCCTAGGTCGGCGTTGGGAGTTTGGTCCTGGATTGTGATCAAGATCGAGTATTGGACTAGGTCGGATTCAGGGTTAGGAATCTGGTCAGAATAGAGAATTGGGTCCCAAGTTGGGGTTGAAAACAGGTCGGGGTTTGGAGCGATGGGTAGGGGTCGGGATCAGGAGTTGGGTCTTAGATTGGGATAGGATGATGAGGTATAAAAAGAGTTTTCGAAAACATTTAAGCTAATCAAACATGAAAAGACTGAGAAACGTAATCTTTATGGAAAGGAGCTTACCCAAAGCAGAAAGGACAGTGATGTCATTGATTCCATAACCTGTCAAAACTACAGTCCTTAAATTGCTCAATCCAGGACATTTCCCTGTTATGCCTTCATCTAAAAACATATATATATTTCAGTTAGTTGAAGTTTAAATATACTTTATCGCATATCACACGGACTATAATCGGAATAGTATTTGTTACCTGTAGGCATAGTGTAATTTTTCAACGAACGAAATTCTATTGAACCCATTGTTCCCTTTGAACGAAGATCAAGTATTAGAACCTCTAGAGATGAAATCCAACACAAAGGTGATAAAACATTTGGAAAGGGAAGATAATTATGCCCCAAATTAAGTACTTTCAGGTTGGTCAATTGTGACAGTTTATCAAACCCTGGATGACAAAACCACAAGTGGAAAAAATAATCATGTTATATATACATTAAGAAAGAAAGAAACAGAAGAGATTATGTGTTACAATGCTCAATGGTCATGCATTTATGATCAGGCAAAAGAACCATTAAAGGACGTGGTGGAATGGATGATTTATATCCCTCAATTGTCAATCAGAGGTTTGAGAGTTTGGTGTTTTCTTTGAAACACCAAATATAAATTGTTTCTCACTAAA
>NW_025892422.1:0-1770 GCF_002878395.1 Capsicum annuum | reverse complement strand
GAAGTTTACCAACTAACTAATATTTGAGACGTCACCCTTCATATTTTTATTACTAGAGACTATAGATTTTACGTTACTCAACCCTTTTGCTACTATGTCCTCCAGCTTATAATTCCTTCAATCATTGTCAACTTGTTCACTGTTATTATAAGGCACATATAAACTGCTCTTTTCATTCTTTTAACCATCTATATTTCAAGCCTAGTCATAATTATTATATTTTTCATGTTGGTTTCCTTGACCTTGGAACCTAGAGTCTTGTTAGACATGGGTATTTCCCAAAAAACACCTATCTTGTTGTTAAGATAGTTTTCCTTTTTCTTGTAGTTAGTATCATACTCATCATGTCTCTCAGCTTTACTTTCTAAACTCATTATGCCCATCTTTTAAGAACTACCTACCATAAATGCTATGTAAGCAGGTTCATTTTTATTTTTATATGCACCATATCCTAATATTGCGCTACTTTTCTTCAGTTGCTTAGTGAGTAATAATAAATTACTAATGATATAAAATTTATGCTCATAATAAGGTCACGTTATGTGTTTGCAAAATGAAATTCTATATTGGATCATAGGAAAGTAAAATCACCATGATCTTTCTTTATTTGTTGTAATGGTTGCAAAGCAATCACTCTGCAATGAAATAAGTTTTCAAAAAGCTCAAAGCTGATAGTCCGCTTCTTTATAACCATATATTTCATAAACCTGGCATACCTATGCATTAGGTCAAGTTCCTAAACCAGTGGAATTTTAACAGATAATTATTTAGGTATGGAGATGATTTTATGAATTACCATCTTACATTTTATTTTTAGAAAATGAATGAAAGAGGGTAGATGTCTAGGAATCATGATCAAGTTCATTACAAACATCATTTCCTTTTCTTTATCATTAATAATCTCTTTTACATCAACTAGAGCTTATTTAGTATCTTTGCAATCATCACAATAATTGTAGGCTTTTCAGAAAAATTCAATACTTTCTTTTAAATATACTTCTAACATACATACTTTGATATGGTACCATATCTTCAAATATACTAGTACACAATATTCATAATTAGTGATAACAATGAATTGACCATCATTTCTATGATTTGTTTTTGTCAGAAGGTAATATATATTTTCTTGTTGATTTAGAGCTACAGAAATTCAACCCATTTGATCTTCTAGTTTCTTGAAAGAAGTAGAATAGAAGTTTACCAACTAACTAATATTTGAGACGTCACCCTTCATATTTTTATTACTAGAGACTATAGATTTTACGTTACTCAACCCTTTTGCTACTATGTCCTCCAGCTTATAATTCCTTCAATCATTGTCAACTTGTTCACTGTTATTATAAGGCACATATAAACTGCTCTTTTCATTCTTTTAACCATCTATATTTCAAGCCTAGTCATAATTATTATATTTTTCATGTTGGTTTCCTTGACCTTGGAACCTAGAGTCTTGTTAGACATGGGTATTTCCCAAAAAACACCTATCTTGTTGTTAAGATAGTTTTCCTTTTTCTTGTAGTTAGTATCATACTCATCATGTCTCTCAGCTTTACTTTCTAAACTCATTATGCCCATCTTTTAAGAACTACCTACCATAAATGCTATGTAAGCAGGTTCATTTTTATTTTTATATGCACCATATCCTAATATTGCGCTACTTTTCTTCAGTTGCTTAGTGAGTAATAATAAATTACTAATGATATAAAATTTATGCTCATAATAAGGTCACGTTATGTGTTTGCAAAATGAAATTCTATATTGGATCAT
>NW_025892421.1:0-2476 GCF_002878395.1 Capsicum annuum | reverse complement strand
CCAACATAAACCATGTGAGCTTACATGGAGTCCAATGTCTTGCCTACATTGGGAAGAATTGTTCTATCCTTGACATCAGAGTAGAACCTTTACTTTTAGTGATCACTAACTTAACCCACTTGGGGTAAATCAAAAACCTACGGGGGCACGTAGTTCTGGGGAATGAGACCTTGGAATGCTGATCTGCGGTGGTGTAGGAGGGTGATCCTTCGGCGAGGCTGATTGCAAAACTTGTTCTGTTAGAACATGTAACTCTACCTGATCAAGTCGGGTCTTAAGGTTTTTGATTTCTCCTTTGATACCAGTTAAACGGATCGTGAGTATTGTATTTAAAAACAGTAGATATTGAAGAAATATGAACAAAAGACTTACAACTTTTATTGAAAACTTGAAGAAAACATTACAAGAGAGAGAATGGGCAGAGAGAATTTCTTGGGGGGGAAAATTTCTGAATGCTCTTCTCTAAGGGGAGTATTGCCTTTTATAGGCCAGGGAGATACATCAAGTGTTCTAGATTTCATACAAGTGGACGGCTAAGATCTTGCCGACAATAGTAAGTGGTTGCTTTTAAATAAAGCAAAAGTAGTGGAATCTGCTTTTTGTAAAGCAAAAGTGGGTCCTGCTTTTAATAAAGCGAGAAGTAGTGGAATCTGCTTTTTGTAAAGCAAAAGTGGCTGTCTTTTATGAGACAGAGTGGGGTCCCTTGATTCCAATCAAGAATAGTGACTTTCCTGTCTTAGAGATAATTCCGGTTCTTTGAACCTCTATCTCCTAAGAAAGGTTGGTTTCCTATTCTTCATAGGGATCGAGGTAGGCCATAGCTATTCCTTTTGGATTAAGCATATCGCCATTGTCTTCGCTGCTTCCAGTAGATGAAGCATCTGCGACTAACTGGAGTAATTCTTCAGCATTGGTGGAGGCGTCCTGACTATCTAAGTCTGCTAGAGCCCGCCTTAATCTTTCTTTCAAAGCCTTCTTGTTTAAAGAGGAACTTGAGGCTGTTGCTGCAATTTTACCTTTATCAGGAGTTGTTTTTGATGCTGGGGTCTTGGGAGTCCAGCCCTTAATTTTGATTTCTTTAGCAAAGTATTGAATCCTGTGCTGTTCTGTTTTTGAGAAATTCCAGGATATAATATAAGAAATCCGTTTCTTAATAAAAAATTTGCACATTTGAATGTGCTCTGGTAAGGTTGAACATCCTTCCTTGACTAAGAAATCCGGAAGTCGACTGAGAAATTGCTGAGGAAGAACTTCCTTAGTTCCTCCATAATAAGTCCACCATTCATAAAACCATCTTGGAACGATGGCATCTACCATGGCAGAACAATATTTTACGAACCAGGTATGTCCTGGTCGGACAAATAAGAAATTGAACCAGGCAGACTTATAGTCATACCAGTTATAGGTCTGTGGCCTGTGAGGCATGGATAAGGCTATAGGGGTGTGTAGATGATCTACAAACCAATTAAAAGGAGTTAGCACTCTCTTGATGGTGAATTTGGAGTAACTGATATAATCTGGATTGCGTTCATCCATAGAATGCTCTACTTCAATAGACTCAGTGTCTACTAATATGGCTTCATAGAACCTTCTGGTTTTGAGCGGATCTTCTGTATCCACAAAATTGTTATTGGTATATACCGGTTTTACCAGTTGATTGAGGGGATATCCTTCATAGGCCTTGTCTAGGGCGAGGATTGGCAATACATTTGTTGTGATAAATTTGAATTCTTCTTTAGAAGGAGAAGGTGGTGGCGTTTTGGCTACCGCCGGGTTGACTGCTTGGGCAAAGGTCTCTGGGGCCTTCATTGCATAGCTTTGCTTGGTCTGCACCGAGGATGAAGCTGCAGACGATCCTTTTACTATGGTTTGGTTGGTTTTGAGATCTACCAATTTGGTTGGTAGCGGAGGAGAGAGTTTGGGAAATTGTAATTCCGTCAGTGCGGCATATCTATTTTGAGACGGTACTTCTGTCTTGAGTGTTGGCCTTTGTGGGACCGTTGGCCTCAATGGATTTGAGGTTGCTGCGGTGGTATCAAATGGTCTTGCCATTTGAGATTGTTCCTGTTTTGGGCTGCTCGCCCTTAGGGTTGTGGGTCTCATGGCCCTGCAGAAATTCTCTTGTTAGAAAATCGGGAAGGGAGTTATGTTCTCCTTTTATAAACTCAATTTGAAAATCGAAGCTAGACAGAAGAGCTTGCCATCTAGCAAATATTTGTTTTGAAACGAGATTTTTAACATCTTTTTGTAAAATCTCTTTTGCCGATTTGCAATCCACTCGAAGAAGAAATTCCTTATTAATAAGGTCATCTTGGAATTTAGTGATACATAGCACTATAGATAAAACTTCTTTTTTGACAGTACTGTAATTCCTCTGGGCTGAATTCCATATTCCTGAGGTAAAACGTACTAATTGTTCTGAAGAAGTGTCATGAACTTTTTGCTTCAGAATACCTCCATATCCTAGGTCTGAAGC
>NW_025892420.1:29451-52487 GCF_002878395.1 Capsicum annuum | reverse complement strand
ATGAAAAGAGCTTCAGAATATATTAATGCCTTGATAAATACGACTTTCATTCCGGATAGATAGAGAAGGTAATTTTTTTTGTACCAGATATAACTAAATACATGTTAATATGTAAGGGGAAATATGTCGGAACAGTGTTTGGATAAAGGTGTTTTTTGTTGGGTTCGAAATCAAGAGGGCGTCATGCGGAAGCTTAAAGTTTGCAAACCAACGGTGATAATTCAGATGACAAATAAAACATATATTAAAAAGACATTAATATGATTCGGTCAAACGACCTACATATTAAGAACAATATTAAAAAAATAAAACCTATGAAAAAGCATAAACTTATGGGAGAAATCTCCCTAAACCAGACTCTTTTAACGACTACATTGTGGATGCTACTATGTTATGGTATGAGAAGGGGGTCTTCTTTTTATAGATGTCCAAAACCTTTTCTCTAAGAAAGAGGTTAGCCAAATATGGAAAAGAATTATATTTTTTTTTTCAGGAAAATTAAAAGTAATTATGGTAACTTTTATTTTCATTCTAAGAAAAAATAAAACTTAAATATAGTAAGAAAATCAGGGCAAAAATCCTAACAAATATCCCCTTTTTGACTTGATTTTCTTCACTTGATCCGTCTTCTCTTCATATCACGTGCATGAACTTCATTCTTGATATAAACTTCATAACTATTACTTGTCATGGTTAAAAATAAGGTTTAAAATATCATGGTTAAAAATTGGTTTAAAAGTAATATTTTGTTTTTATTTTTAAAGATGCAGCAGCAGGAGTGTTGAAAATACTTGTTCTCCACATGTAGTTCGACAAAAATCTTCATTATCATCCGAATTGTTGCAGCTTGATTTTGAAACCGCTTTGAACCTATTTAATCTCGTCTCACCACACCATTGGACCATTGAGCCGTATGCTCTCATACCACTTATTGGGTTCGAAATCGAGAGGGCGTCATGCAGAAACTTAAAGTTTGCAAACCAACGGTGATAATTCATGACAAATAAAACATATATTAAAAAGACATATTATTAATATGATTCGGTCAAATGACCTGCATATTAAGAACAATAATAAAAAAAATAAAACCTATGAAAAAGTATAAACCTATGGGAAATCTCCCCCTAAACCAGACTCTTTTAACGACTACATTGTAGATGCTACTATATTATGGTATGAGAAGGGGATCTTCTATTTATAGATGTCCAAAACCTTTCCTCCAAGAAAGAGGTTAGCCAAATATGAAAAAGAATTATATTTTTTGTTTTTAGGAAAAGTAAAGTAATTATAGTAACTTTTATTTTCCTTCTAAGAAAAAATAAAACTTAAATATAGTAAGAAAATCAGGGCAAAAATCCTAACACGTTTAAGTTCTTTTTCGCTTATAGGAGTGTTTGGTAAAATTCACAATAGCTTTTAAGTAAGATGCTTTTAAGCCAAAGCAATGTCGTCTAATTATTGCTTTTGACTTATTTTAGATTAACAACTATTTTGCTTTAATTAAATTGTTAACTTCTTTAAAACAGATGAAATTTATCTGGTATAAATTAAGCTCTATCACTTCAAAGTGTTTTTCAGCATTTGAATCTTAAAAGCTACTTAAATTCAGTCAATCCAAATTGGCTTTGAATCCAGTCCAAATTTCCCATGTGAGAAAGTGGCCTAATTTTCGAACTGAATATGTATAGAAAGTAAACATTTATTATTGACAGAAAAAGTTGAATATATAGAGTTACATTCACTAAGAAGATGTTAAAGTGGGTAAAAGTCCCACATTGGTTGGGGAATGGACTAGTGATTTGCTTATATGGAGTTGGGTAATCCTCACCTCTTGAGCTAGCTTTTGAGGTTGAGTTAGGCCCAAGGTCCATTTCTTTGACAGAAGACTACTAATGAAATACATATAAAGACCCTAACAAAACAATGTCTGTTGAAGTATAATTATAAATAAAATAATTCGGCCTAAACAATTAAATAATGTATTCCAATATGCCACATGGACATGAATAACACGAACACTTTTTTTTTCAAAGTGGTGGCGAAAAAAGTGAGAGTCCATTGCGGCATGCTTTACACGGCTAAGATAGAGGATTCTTGCTCAATAATGTGGCACACAGATTACCACAATAACTGTAGGCATTTTGGGGTACTAGAAAGAGCAACTAATTTAAGAGATTGGTAATCCACAGTTTTTTAGAGAGGGCATTAGCAACTGCTTGGTATTCAGAATCAGTGAAGGCGCAAAAAATGGTGTTTTGCTTCTTCGAGGACCAGCTAATCAAATTGTGCCCAAGGAAAAAGATGTAACCAAAGGTAGAAACACGACTAGCAATGTTCCCACCCCAATCTCCATGAGAATCTACATCTAGATTGAAGTCACTGATAGGAGTCACATGTAAAACTATCCATGAAGGTAGCAAAGAACATGCTCATAGCTTTCCAATGAAGGTCTGATGGTTCTTGCATGAATTGAGACAATTTGTTGACCTCATAGTCGATGTCCGGCCTAGTGAACAACAAGTATTAAAGTCTATCCAAGAACTCGACAATGGCGAATTGCATCAGTCAAGTGAGTTCCATCAGATAGGGTTAGTAGCTCAGTAGAAGTCATTGGTGTGTGAACACTTTTGCAGTCATCAATTTATCATTCAAGATCACATTGGCATTATTCTCTTGAGTGAGAATTAGGATGTCAAAGCCTTGTATCACTTCAACACGAAGAATATAGTGAAGGTTACATAAATCTTTTATAGAGAAATGGGAAGCAAGAGAGTGGATGACTTGATTGATGCTAAACATGTTGCTCCTAGTGACAATGATGTCATCTACATAGACATGGACCATAAGGTGTCACCTAGACCATGTCTGACAAGGAGTGAGGCATACGATTTAGACTTAACAAAGCCCATGAAAAAAATGTGACTTGTGAAGCCATTGTACCATGCCTAAGGAGCTTGCTTTAGGCAATAGATTTCCGTACGCTACCAAAATATATGGGTCGGGTTGGTGCCACTAGAAACCCGACCCATTTATGTCGGTAATGTAAGACAATCTATTTTCTAAAGCAAGCTCCTTGATCGTGATACAATGCCCTCATAATTCACCTTTTTTTCATGGGCTTTTTTAACACAAAATCGGATGTCGCGCTCCTTGTCAGGCATGGTCTAGGTGACACCTTATTTTTCCTTGTCCATGTAGATGACATCAATGTCACTAGGAGCAACAACTTTAGCTTCAATGAAGTCATTCGTTCTCTTGGTTCCCCATTTCTCTATGAAAAATTTTGGTAACTTTCTTTATATTCTTGGAGTTGAAGTGATACACAGCTCTGACGGCCTGATTCTCACTCAACCAAATTATGTGAATGTGATCATGAATGATAAACTGATGAATGACTGCAAAAGTGTTCACACACCAATGAGTGCTATTAAGATACGAACCCCATCTGTTAGCACTCACTTGACTTGTGCAACTTTCCATCATTGAGCTTTTGGGTAGACTTCAATACTTGTCGTTCACTAAGCCGGACATCGGCTATGCAGCCAACAAATTCTCTCAGTTCATGAAGGAACCATCACACCTTCATTGAAAAGCTATGAAGTGTGTTCTTTTCTACCTTCGTGGTATGATTCATCTAGGTCTTACGTGTGGTTCATATTAATTACTTCAATTTGCATGTATATTCTGATGCAGATTTTTGTAGAGACATTGTTGGTTGCATTTTGTAACTCTAGTTACATCTTATTCCTTGTTCATAACATGATTAGCTGGTCCTAGGAAAAGCAAAACACCGTCTCTCGCTCCTCCTCTGTGTCTAAATATCGATTAGTTTCTAATGCCTTATCTAAAATCTTGTGGGTTATCAATCTCTTGAGCTGGTTGCGCTTTCTAATACATTAGTTGTCTACCATTTATTATGATAATCTTCGTGTCATATTCCTGAGCAAGAAATCTAGTATTTCACAGTTGTGTGAATCATGTGCAGTGGTATTAAGGCTCTATAAGCTCTAACAAATATGATCCATTTTTCCCTCCCCTTTCTCATGCAGATCAGTAACAATGGCAAACAAGAATGGCAACAATCTGAGAGTTGTCAATGCTGATAACACAATAGGTGCTAGTATTATCATCCAGTTAAACCCAACAACCTAATTACCCATCAAACTCAGTGATGGAAATGACTTCACCACTTGTAAAGCTATGATATCATATAAAGAATGAATATGTTCTGAAAGCAGACATTTGTTATTGACTGAAAAAGTTGAATACATAGAGTTACATCCAGTAAGTAGAATCCTACTGAAAGACTAACAAAGTATCTTAACTAAACAACATCTGCTGAAGTATGATTATGAACAAAATACTACTGCCTGATTAAAGGACTAATGCTATGATAAATAACTAATGACTAATAACTGTAAATTGGACATGTTACAATAAATCAATCATTTCTTTTAGTCAGCAAACTATAATTTTATAAATCTGAGCCATAGCCAAACGTAAGAGTAATAATTTGTTGTGCCTCAGGTTATAAAAACCTATTCCAGGAGGCCAGAATAAATAATTAAAAGACTTAATCACTATCATGAGACAGTTACGAGGTGGTTTTTCCTATAGAAAAAGGACAGGGCGGTAGAGGAAGGTATTGAGGAAAAAAGAGAAGGAAATTCTGGAGTGTTCTAGCCTCTCGAATGTCTAGAAATGTGGGAGAATTCTAGCCTATTGATTGTCTAGGAATGCTGAAATCTGTATAATCTTGGTGTTGTGTATTGTATAACTGAATTTCATTCAAGTATTAGGTTGTATCTTATGGTGTTAGCAATTTCCTAGTGGCTGTTTCAGAATTTTGGTTGTAATATCAGGTATTTAGTATAAAAATATCAGCATTTGTTCCTTTATTTACTGTTTCCTATAGAAAAGTCTATCAATTTGGTATCAGAGCAGTAACATTCGGGTATGGTGGGTAAAATGGAGGGATGCGTTGAATAGGTAGAGACAAATTTGACAGGGATAAGAGAAGTTGTCAAAAAACTGGAAGGATGATTTCAAGAATGACAGAGACTCTTGCAAGAATTGAAGCCATTGGGCGAACTGTGATGGCAGAAACATCCCCTTCTCAAACCAAATCCTTCGGAAACCAAGAAGAGGGAAACAATGTCAACTCGGTTGGAGAAAAATTGGGAACAAGTTTCTAAAACTATAATTACCAGGAATGATATTTCTGAAGCGGAAAGATTACGGGCAGCAGGTGTTTTTTTGGAAGGAAAAGTCTTAAATTGTTATTATTGGATAGAATCTCGCCAAAAAATGTCAACCTGGATAGATTTCAAAAGAGAGTTGTTGAACCGATTTCATGATTCTCAAAATATCAACCAATATGCTGTCTTAATAGGGCTGAAACAGACTACCACAGTCACTGTGTTTCGTGAAGAATTTGAAAATGAGTCATCATCTATGAATAAGGCGTCTGATGAAATATTATTGGGAGCATTTTTGAATGGTCTGAAAGAGAAAATTCGAGCAGAAGTGATGCTTTTACGGGTTCAAACATTGATGGAGATAATGGAGATGGCTCAAATGGTGGAATATCAAAATTTTTGTTGTGCAGGAAGTACAAAGTTTTAAATTTGAACAAAATACAGGAAGTTCATGCAATAAACCAGTTGGGGTTAGACCCAATTATCCTCGAGTTGCAAACATACTTGAAACACGTGACTTAGAACTGGATCAGCACGTAATAACACTGATTCACCGGTGCATACAACCGCAAAGTCGACTACTTCGGAAGAAAAATCAGAGGGACAATTCAGAAGGTTGTCCGATTCAGAATTTTCTTGAAAAAGACAACAAGGGTTATATTTCAGATGTGATGAAAAATTTGGCCCCAATCATCGTTCTAAAAATAGGTAGCTTAACCTATTAACTATTTCAGAGACACCCAATATAGATGGAGGTGATATGGACGAATTCTTTGAGTCTATCAGAGAAGATGTAGTTGAAAGGGAATCTAAAAGTACTACGACAGTGTAGACTATGCAATTATCGATCTGCACTTTCCAGATTTTCACCAGGACAAGGTGACTCTAATAGGGAAGGGTAATGATGTGCCTTAAGTTATAAAAACCTATTCCAAGGGGCCAAAATAAACAATTAAAAGACTTAATAACTGTCATGAGACAGGGTGGTTTTTCAAGTAGAAAAAGGGGCAGGGCAGTAGAGGAAGGTGTTGAGGAAAAAAGAAAAGGGAATTCTGGAGAGTTCTAGCCTCTCGAATGACTAGAAATGTGGGAGAGTTCAATCCTCTTGAATGTCTAGTAATGCTAAAATCTGAGTAATCTTAGTGTTGTGTATTGTATAACTGAATTTCATTCAAGTATTAGGTTGTATCTTAAGGTGTTAACAGTTTCCTAGTGGTTGTTTCAGAATTCTGGTTGTAATCAGTGTGTTTAGTATAAAAAAATCAATATTTGTTCCTTTATTTACTGTTTCCTACAGAAAAGTCTATCATAATTACCTTGGGATATATGGTGATGTATGTCATGAGCTTTACACTCTACATTTGAGTTTGAGAGTAGAATAATTATTTGTAGGTTGTGATAAAATGATTTCCTTATTTCACCCCATGGTCTCCAGAATCTATCGTATTATCAATTTGGATTTATTTCAAAATATAGCATGATGAGAAACAAAAAGAAATCATTTATAATAATTTTCCCCAACTCTATGCTTGTTGTTTAAATTAGTGTAGTGTCAATTAAGTCTAATGAGATGACAAGTACGTAGTTTAGAAAAGTACTCTTATGATTAAGGATACTAAATGCCTTTTCTAAAAGGTATGCAGGAATCTTACAAGATGTGAATAGTAACTAACTTATGTTACTCTAAACATTTAATAAAATATATGTTCGATGATAAGTTGATATATAGAGACTTACATCAATAAGGCATTTTTCTGTATCTTTGCATAGAGATAGTTAATGCACATGGAACCGTGTCTTACTTTTGCCATCAAATTCGTTGTATTTTTATCAAATATGGTCTGTGCTAAAAGATCAATCTTAGATTAGAAATAGTTGCTCATCAATGTCATACTAAAAGAAATTGACCTTATTAATGTAAGTGTCAATAAAAAATCGTACTTTGCTAATTAATGGGTGTAACACCCCGCATTGCGGGCAAGAACATAAACCGTCATTCCTACGCGTAAAGGTTCCAAAAGCCATAATCCAATGTGAATTTAGTGTGTTAATCAATTATGTAATGTGGTAATCTAGTTGAGCATTAATTGAGATCATAGAGGTCCCTTAACTCAAGGACGAGTTCAAAGTCTTCATATCGATTGAGTTTTGGCGAGAGTTTAAAATTGGGTCAACTTCATCGACCATAAATTTTTGTATATAAATAATTAGAGGGACTACGATATATCAAATGAAAGTTCTTTGAATCCTCTATCCAACGCCACCAGTTTCTCCTTAATCTGATAGTAGGGTAAAATGTTATACCTGTTTTACAGTAAGGTGTCAGGATGCATAAGTAGCAACGGCTGGGCCAACGGTCCGTAGCGCCCGTGACGGTCTATCACGGGGCCCGTCACCCCAAAAATAGTGACTCACACTGGAAATGCAGCAACAGTTCTGGGGATGGTTCGTCGGACCCGTGATGGTCCGTCAGGCATTCCGTCGGCCATCCCGAAGCTCAAAAACGTGATTTTTTTAAAGGGTTGTTTTGGTACTTTTCCTCTTCAGAAAACCTTCCCAATGGATTTAATTACACCCTAACATGTTATTAATTAATTTCCATCAGTTGCAACATCAAAAAACATCCTTCTTCACTCTCAAAATAAGATCAAATTAGGGTTTCTCCCCAAGAATAAGGAATCAAGAATCAACCTCTAAGTTCAAGTTTTTCAAGCAACAAATCAAGATTTGAGTCCTACTCTTTAAACCAAGTAATCTAAGGTACGTGGGGTTTTCCTAAACTACATGGGCATGATTTAAATTATTTATATTAATGTTTTGAATGTTGAGAAATCATATGTTTGTGAAAGGTTTCAAATTACATCAAGAAGTATGCATTGTGAACGTCTTGGTCTTGAGGCCTTCCCTAAATATTGAATTTTTACTTGTATATATGTGTTTTCAGATTTGAAATATGAATTGAGAGCATGAACAAAGGATTTCCCTCTCTTGTTGTGTTATATTATTGATTTATAAGTTATGGGTTACTAAATCTCATGTCCTAAAACATGAACCAAGGGTTTTACTATGGTTTATAAACTACTCAATTTCATGTTGAAACGCATGATATAAATGTCTTTAATATTGTTTATTGACTTGGTTTTGGTGATGACATTAAGAGAGGGCATTTTCTTAATCGCATAAACAAAAGTGATGATTTAAAGAGTTGCATTGTTTGCTACAAAATACTTTACCACCACATGTTTGTTGAAATGTTAATATGACAAAATCTTGCATAATTTGACATATGTTTTGAAATACGAATTTTCTTGATCTGTTTGAATGATATGGTAGTACAAAATTTATGTTTTGAATGAAGAGACTGGAACATGATATTTTATGCTTAGAAGATACGACTTGCAAATCTTGGTGTGACGATACCAAAACAGATAATGCCATAGCAGATTTAGAACAGGCTAAAATACAGATTTTTACTTAGATTTTTAGAATTTGATTTCAGAAAGATGCATGTTTAGAACAGACTAAAAATGGGCTTAAAGAGAGTTAGGTGGTTATCCGAATAAGGCATTTGAGTGTAAGGTCTCATTGCCAGGAAATCGTAGTTGCCGATGTGGGTATTATCCTGAAAGGGGGATAATATGGACGTCATGTAAGGGTGATGCCACGTTATACTTGTAAGGGGGTGTACCACTTTATTAAAACTCCAATCTTTGCAGTACACTCGGATTAGAGACTTGGCCACTGAGTCAACGGTGGATTCCATACATCCCATAGAATTACAGATTGTAGGGTGTACCACCTAGCTCAGAGATAAGATAAAGAGTGAGTCGTGGATTCAAAGAAATATTTCAAAGTCTTTAAAGTATGCCCATGTGTTTTCATATATTATATGTAAAATGTTTTATCAATTGCTCTCACTTATGTTATATATAAATACATTATTTTAAATTGCTCTGCGTACCAGTACATATGTATTGACCTCCCCTATTTCAAGATCTGAGGCTCATTCCAGTGGTCCCATTAAGCCGTAGATGTTTTAGACCAAAGTGTGCAGTTGGTGTGCCTTCTCTACTCCGGAAGGCCGGGCTTATTTAAATATTGTTATTTGTTTATTTCATAGTCTGACTGGGGGCCTTGTCCCAGTTTTGTTTTAGTCATATGTTGTATTCTGTAATGTTAGAGATTTCGCAGACGGGTGTCATATATTTTGAATTCTAAGAATCTATTTCCAAATTGTTCAAAAGTTAAGAGATTGACCATGATTCCATCTTGTTATGTTTTTCAGCAAACTTTCTTATATTATATGAATATTATGCATGATTACCAGATAGAGAAGGGCGTACGGGCCTTCATGATTTGGGATGCTCGTCACGGCCAGGGCCCCGGTTCGGATCGTAACAAACTTGGTATCAAAGCATGATTTATAGTCCCAGGGTGTCTGCGCAATCACATCGAGTAGAGTCCTGTTTATGGGTGTGTAGCACACCACACTTATAAGTAGGAGGCTATTAGGCGTTTAGGAATGTTTCTCTTTCTTCATGTTCTAGTTCGTTCTATGGAGTCAGAATGTTCCTCTTTCATACTCTATTCGTGCTATGGTGTCTTCCATATGAAAATAAAGTTATCCCAATTCTTTGCTTACGCTGATATTCTTAGATATGTCTCATTGTTGAGGTGATTCAAGTGTAGAAGCTTAGAATATAAATAATGTGGTCCTTTTCTAATTGAGTCATAAAGGATTATAAAATTGTGTAAGGACTTGAGAGGAGTCCATTAGTGCTTCAAGGTGTATTGATTCTAGTGTAAACTATGATCCTGGTGAAATCGTGCTCTTCAGCTTGAGTTATTAAGTGTATCCAGTTCCTTTCAAAATTCTTGTTACAGATGTCATGCATAAGGGGAATGATGTGTAGCAAAAAGTTAGAACTGTATTTCCACCCGAGTAGTAGTGTATGTTAAAGTGTCATGACCTATTCGTAGTGAGATTGGGCCAAGAAGTTGGGGAAATAAAATCACAAGGTTAGAAGTCAGAGTGAGGGGACTTTTGTGTAAGCAAATACTTTTAGTCGTATAACCGTTTATTGAAGAATGATTTGTCATTTTATATTGATAGACTAATGTGGTAGTGATATTTGTAGACTGTAAAGTATTCAATGGAGAAAGTGTTCGGCTGAGATTATTATCTATTTAGGAATACGGAAGGATCCTAGAGTGGATAGTTAGGGTAGTTATAGAAATCCCTTATAGGTTGTGAATGGAAATGGTTAGATTAGCCTATAAGTTATAATTATAGACTCATTGTTGTTGTGGAATTTGAAGGTAGTCTAAAGGTATGCTTGGGTAAGTAAGTATGATGTGATAAAGTAGAACATGTAGATAGGATCGTATTGGGCTATATTATAAGATTAATGTTGACTGTGTCTATTATGTGACTTTACCCCCTTGACCTTCTTTTCTTTAGTGGTTGTAAATTAGTATTACTTGTCAGAAGGTATGTAGTAGGTTTTGAGGTGTAGTAGTAATGTCATGGAGGTGATTTTGGTTGTAGGTAGTATCTAAGTGAAATAAGGTATTTGGGTTGAATTTCCCAATTTAACGGACTAGTATATTATGTGTTGCATGGTTCATTGGTGGTAAACGATTAGTGCTATACTATAATCTTGAATTTTAGATGTAGAATCTGATGGTGTAACACCCCGTATTTTCCTAGCATAATCTAAGTCCAAATACGTGAGTATTTATATATGAAATTTTTGAAACACTCATTATTTTTCAGTTTAGAGCCTGTCATTGCATAAGAAATTCAATTAGCTTTCTAACGATATAAAATTCGCCCAAATCTGATAACTGGGTAAGAAGTTATGGAGATTTTAATTTTTAGTTGTTAAGCACCGTCATTTTAACCTTTAACGTGTCGCGGAGCAGGCCAATCGCCCATTTGGCAAATTCCAGTGAGGGTCCACGATTTTGACGCATCGCGTGATAGACCAACTTGACATTTGTCCATTTCCAGTGTTGAAGCGCGATACCACCGCGTCGCGGTGAACTTCAAGGTCCCAATCAGTGAAGGACCGCGATTTTTCTATATATCACCACAAACCAATTTCCCAGTTGACGGATTCTAGTGACATGGCGCAATAGCACCGCGTCGCGCTCGCCCAGAAAATTGAGATTTTCAGTCCGTTCCAAGTTTTAATTTTAAGGACTTTTAAGTACTTTTCCCTTAACCCAGTCAGCCCCAAACACGAAATTAAGTCCCTAATAACCTAACTGGGCATTATTCTAATCAATTTTTCCCCAAAATCAAAAACATTCTCTCAATTAGCAAAACCCTAACCCTCAACAATCAAGGTCAAATCTGAAGAACTCCCAATCAATCCTTCCAAATTCATCATCCCAGGTATGTTAGATGTCCATCCATGGATCCCTTTTATCCATGGAGTCCAAGTATCGATTTTAATTACAAATCTATCATCTTTTCAAGTTAATTGATTTAAATTGTGATTTCACCCATGAATCTCCATGTACTATTGATTTTATACAATGATTCAATGAAATTATTGTTGTTATCCAATCTTCCATGTTTTAATATTATTATTTACTGGATTAAACCATGATTTAATACTATTATGTCGAATTCATGCTATTTCTATAAGTTTCATGACATTCCTATGATTGTTTTAAACCATGAACTACAAGTGTTTGATAAAATGCCTACAAGAGGGATGGATTTAATTAAAGCCTTCATTCTTTGTCCCCCAAGCTTTAGTATCTTTTTAGTATTATTTGTTTGAGTCCTGGGGGTATTGAATGCTCGAAAAACCGTAGCTGTTTATTTAGTCTAGTATCAATACATTATAGAATAGCCTCCAGATTATACTATGAGCATTATCAAAATAGTCATATATCAGTCATTAAACTCAGAACAGTCTAGTATCTCAGTGTCTTTCAGTTCGGAGTAGGCTTTAACACCGAGCGAATGTAGGGATGGCGCTTTCCCGTCAGATTGGCAGGGTCATTTGTAGCAGTCCCTATACATCAAAACTATGTAACCAGTGTATGATATGAATAGTCACCCACCAGATTAGGCTTGACTATCTCGCAGGGATCACCCATCAGTTCAAGCCTGACACCCTTAGTCCTTTGGACATTATATCAGTTTGGTGGATCCACATAGCCAATGTTAGTACCCATTTCATGGTATTAACACCCATCCAACTAGGGTTACAGGTTGGACCCCGATTAGCTCATATTAGGGCATGTCAGTTAGATGATACCACCCACAGTCTCAGATATAGTCCTAATTCAGTTATGCAATCTTAGAGTTGTTTGACCAAAGCATACAGATATCAATATTTCATCAGTAATTCAGTTTATAGATTTTACTCATTCCATGTTATATGATTGTTCATACATCCTCAGGGTCTACATATTTTCATGTATTTTCAGTATTTATAGACTCTCATGCATATACAGTTTTTACGTGCTTTACATATCACTAGTATCTATAGGTTTCACTTTCTATACTCAGTACCTCATCCTTTACATGTATATTTAGATAGTTTATTACTCCTATTTATGAAACCTTGCATGCCAGTCTACCTCATTTAGCATACCAGTATATTTAAAGTACTGATTGCGTATGTTTTCTTTCACGCTATGATGTCTCATATCATAGGTGCTAACGCTCAGTTCCTAGATCGCACCTAGATTCTCAGATTATCAACAGTATAGTAGCAGTTGTGAGTCCTTAACATCTAAGGACAGATTATATTACTTTAGGTCTTTAGCTAAGTAGTTAGTAGAGTTAGTTGGGGGCTTGTCCCATTAATTCACAGTATTCAGTGTAGAGGCTTTTCAAACACTACAGTTAGCTATTCAGATTTCAGTATTATGCCAGATTCATAATTCAGTAGTCGTTTCATTATTAAAACCTTATGGCATTTCAGTTATACTTCCATATTCATGATTATATTATTCAGTGCTCGCAGCAGGTACCAACTTATATTATTCAGTGCTTACAGCAGGTACCAACTCATGGGTTAGGACCATAAGCACCATGTAATGACTAGGGGTAGTCTCAAGTCGTTACAAACTTGGTATCAAAGCCAGGTTTTGAAAGTATCCTAGGAATTCTGAAAGCCAAGTCGAGTAGAGTCTTGTGCATGGGTGTGTAGCATGCCACACTTATGGATGAGAGGCTACAAGGCGTTTAGGAAAAGTTTCCCTCCTAAGAAAAATGGAAGAAGAACAGGAACTCAACCATCTTCTCAGCCCATCCAGGCAGATCATCTGGATAAGCATATCTCTTACGCAGAATTCAAGGATGCATTCACTACTCTAGCGAACTCTGTACTAGCACAAAATGAATGACCTACTATTGTTCTGGCCAACCCAGTTGCCAATACTGCTGCAACCAGAATTCGGGACTTAACACAGATGAGTCCTCCTTCCTTCACGGGATCCAAGTCTAAAGAGGATCCATAGGAATTCTTAGATATGGTTCAAAAGGTAACGGATGCTATGGGGGTAATGTCTAGTTAGAGTACCATGTTGGCTGCCTATCAATTGTAGGATGTAGCCCATACTTGGTTCAAGCAATGGAAAGTTAATAGAGGTGTTATTGAAGGGCCTATAGAATGGGAAAAGTTTGCCATGGCTTTCTAGGATGGATTCTTTCCATTGGAGTCGAGGGAGGCTAAGATGTTAGAATTTATTAACTTAAGGAAAGGCAGCATGAGTGTGAGGGAGTACTCTCTAGAGTTTACTCAGTTAGCTAGATATGCTCCTCAGTAGTAGCTAAAAGTAGGTCTAAGATGAGTAAGTGTATGTCTGGTGTATCTGATGGTGTGGTCAAGGAGTGTAGGACTGCAATGCTGATTAGTGAGATGGACTTGTCAAGACTGTTGGTCAATGCTTAACAGATAGAGGACTAGAAGATTAAAGAAAGGGAGAGAGAAAACAAGAGAGCTAGGATGGGTAGTTTTAATTACAATCATCCAAAGTCAGAGGGTGGTAACTTCCTTAATTTAATCAGAAGTCTTCAACCCCAGTGCCCTCTTTAGCCAGTGGCCCTGTACCAAAATTCAAAAATAACAATAGGGATAGGGCATTAGACTCTAAGTCCTAGGTTAGTGTTAGCAGTGCTCGTACTAATTATTTATGTCAGAAGTATGGCAGACACCATCAGGGTAAGCGTAGAGTGGGTAGTGATGTATGCGCTCGGGTATGGCAAGCCAGGCTATCGGATTCGAGAGTGTCGGGTAGTTGCTTAGAAAGGTAGAGATGCACGCCAACAGAGCCAATCCCATCAGTTGTTAGTTCCATCCAGCCGCCTAACTCAGGAGGGTGTCGCTTCCAGTGCTACCAGTGGTCAGTGCCTAAACAGATTATATGCTCTTCAGTCCTATCAAGATCAGGAAAATTCTCCTGACGTAGTTACTGGTATATTGCAAATCTTTCACTTATATGTTTATGCTTTACTTGACCCTAGATCTTCTCTTTCTTTTCTCTATATAATTTGTCAATTTTGGAGTCAATCCCGAAACTCTACAAGAGCTCTTTTCAGTGTCTACCTCAGTAGGCATTTCTATTATAGCTAGATAGGTATACAGGAACTGTTTGCTCATAATATCTCAGAAAGATACTTTAGTTGATCTCGTGGATTTAGAGATGATGGATTTTGACGTCATTCTCAGCATGGATTGGCTCCACTCATATTATGCCTTTGTTGATTGTAGAAATAGAGTAGTTTATTTTCCGTTTTCAAATGAAACAGTCCTTGTATAGAGGGGTAGTACTACAGCTCTTAGGGGTAAATTGATTTCCTACCTTAGATCCAGAAAGATGATATCCATGGGGTGTGTCTACTACCTTGTGGGAGTCAAAGAATCTAGCTCAGAAACTCCCACTCTTGAGTCTGTTCCAGTAGTAAATTAATTCTCAGATGTATTTCCTGAAGATCTTCTCAAAGTTCCTCCCAAAACAGAAATAGACTTCGGAATAGACTTTCTTCTAGATACTCGGCCAATATCTATTTCTCTATATAGAATGGCTCTAGATGACCTCAAAGAGTTAAAAAAATAGTCAAAGGATCTCTTCATCAGACTCAGCATCTCCCCGTAGAGCGCACTATTCTATTCGTACGTAAGAAGGATAGTTCTCTCAGAATGTGTATTGACTACAGTCAGTTGAACATGATCACAGTTAAGAATAAATACCCACTTCCTAGAATAGATGACTAGTTTGACCAACTTTAGGGTGCCAGTTACTTTTCCAAGATAGACCTCAGATCAGGCTATCATCAGCTTAGATTTAGAGAATGTGATATTCTAAAAATAGCTTTCCAAACTCATTATGGTCAATTCGAATTTCTAGTCATGTCCTTTGGTATCAAGAATGCCCCAGCAGCCTTCATGGACTTGATGAATTGAGTGTTCAAGCAGTACTTGGACATGCTCATCATAGTCTTTCTTGATGATATTCTTATCTATTTTTGTAGCGAAAGCGATCATACAGACCATCTCAGAATAGTGCTCCAGACTCTTAAAGCCCATCAGTTGTTTGCTAAATTTAGTAAGTGTTAGTTTTGGATAAGATTAGTAGCTTTCCTTGGCCATATTATTTCTGGTGATGGCATTAAGGTTGATCCTCAAAAGACTGAGGTGGTGAGAAACTTTCCTAGACCCATCTCTCAGTCAGATATCAGGAGTTTCTTAGGTTTAGCTGGCTATTACTATCGGTTTGTTGAAGGATTTTCTTCTATTGCATCCCCCATGTCTAGATTGACTTAGAAAAAAGTTAAGTTTCAGTGGTCAGATTCCTGCAATAAGAGTTTTCAGGAGTTAAAGACTCGACTCACCTCATCCCCAGTTCTGACTCTACCAGATGGTTCCGATGGGTTTGTTGTGTACTATGATGCATTCAGAGTAGGTTTGGGTTGTGTCCTCATGTAGAGAGGTAAGGTCATAGCCTATGCCTCGAGACAGCTTAAGCCTCATGAGAAAAATTATTTTAATCATGATCTGGAGTTAGCAGCTGTGGTATTTGCCTTAAAGATTTGGAGGCATTACTTGTATGGGGTGTATATAGATGTGTTCATAGATCACCAGAGTTTTCAGTATGTGTTCTATCAGAAAGATTTGAATCTATGTCAAAGAAGATAGTTAGAGTTATTAAAGAATTATGACATGAGTGTTCTAAATTATTCAAGCAAGGACATTGTAGTGGTTGATGCTCTCAGTAGACTGTCTATGGTTAGTGTAGCTCATATTGAGGATGGTAAGAAGGAGTTAGCCTAGGAAGTGCATCAGCTTGCTTGACTAGGTGTTCGCTTAGTTGATTCAGCAGAAGGTAGTGTGTCGGTACAGAGTATCTCAGAATCATCTCTAGTTTCTGAGGTAAAGGAAAAACAGGATAGAGATCCCAGTCTAGTTAAGTTGAAAGAATCAATCAGAGATCAGAAAGTGAAGGTCTTCTCCCAAGGGGGATGGTGTGTTGCTCTGTCGGGGTAGATTGTATGTGCCTGGAGTAGTTTATTTGAGGTAACAAATTCTTGCAGAAGAGCCTCGTGCGTGTTACTCTATTCATCCAAGGGCCACTAAGATGTACTATGATCTGTGGGAGATCTATTGGTGGAGTGGGATGAAAGAGATATTGCAGAGTTTGTAGCTAAGTGCTCTATATGTCAGCAAGTTAAGGTTAAGCACCAAAAGCCTAATGGGTCCATGCAGGAGTTAAGTATTCCTACTTCAAAATGGAAGTGAACATGGATTTTTTGACAGTCTTATCGCGTACCCATCATCATCATAACTCTATTTCGGTTATCGTAGATAGAATGACAAAATAAGCTCAATTCTTGCCAATCCATACCTCTTATTCATCTGAGGACTATTCCAATCTCTAACTCAGAGAGTTGGTCAAGTTGCATGGTGTTCCTTTATCTATCATCTCCAATAGAGGTATTCAGTTTACCTCTTACTTTTGGAAAGAATTCCAAAAGGGTCTTGGTACCCAAGTCCATCTCAGTATAGACTTCCACCCTCAGACAGATGGTCAAGCAGAAAGGACCATTCAAACTCTTGAGGATATGCTGAGAGCATGCGTTGTTGATTTCAAAGGTAGTTGAGATGACTATTTGGCTTTGATTGAATTAGCATACAATAACAGCTATCATTCTAGTATCCATATGGCTCCAGTTGAGGCTCTCTATAGTAGGAGATGTAGATCTCCAATTGGTTGATTTGAAGTAGGTGAGGCCATAGTAGTAGGGCCCGACTTGGTGTTTGATGCACTAGAGAAGGTTCAGTTGATCAGAGAAAGGCTTAGGGCTGCCCAAAGCTGACAGAAATCGTATGCAGATGTGAGGAGAAAGGATCTCAAGTTTGAGGTCAGTGATTTTGTGTGCTTGAAAATCTCTCCCATAAAGGAAGTGAAGAAGTTAGGAAAGAAGAAACTCAGTCTGCAATATATCGGTCCCTTCAAAATCCTCAATCGTGTTGGAAAGGTAGCTTACGAGCTTGAGTTACCTTCAGATTTAGCCTCAGTACACCCAGTTTTCCATGTCTCGTTGAAAAAGTGTATTGGTGATCCAGCTGTAGTTGTTCCCTTTGAAAGTGTAGATATACAGAACAGTCTTTCCTATGAGGAAGTTCCAGTCGAAATTCTCGATCATGTTATTAAACTATTATATCGAATTCATGTTATTTCTATAAGTTTTATGACATTCCTATGATTGTTTTAAACCATGAACTACAAGTGTTTGATAAAATGCCTACCAGAGTGATGGATTTAATAAAAGCCTTCATGCTTTGTCCCCCAAGCTTTAGTGTCTTTTCAGTATTGTTGTTTTGAGTCCCGGGGGTATTGAATGCCTAAAAAATCATAGTTATTTATTTAGTCTAGTCTCAGTACATTATAGAATAATCTCCAGATTATACTATGAGTATTATAAAAATAGTTAGATATCAGTCATTAAACTCATAACAGTCTAGTTTCTCAGTGTCTTTCAGTTGGGAGTAGGATTTAGCACCGAGCGAGTGCAGGAATGTCAGCTTTCTCGTCAGATATGCAGAGTCGTTAGTTGCAGTCCCTATACTCCAGAACTACAGGGCTAGCATAGGATATGATTAGTCACCCATCAAATTAGGCTTAACTATCTCGCAATGGTCACTCGTCAGTTCAAGCCTGACACCCTTAATCTGTGTATTAACACAACCAATGTTACTACCTGTGGTATGGTATTAACACCCATCCAATTGGAGTTATAGGTTGGACCCCAATTAGCTCAAATTGGGGCATATCGGTTAGATGATACCTCCCATAGTCTCAAATATAGTTCTAGTTCAGTTATGCAGTCTTAGAGTTGTTTGACCAAAGCATACAGATATCAGTATTTCATCATTAATTCAATTTACAGATTTTACTCAGTCCATGTTATATGCTTGGTCATACATCCTCAAGGTCTATAGATTTTCATGTATTTTCAGTATTTACAGACATTCATGCATATATAATTTTTATGTGTTTTATATATCTCTAGTATCTATAGGTTTCACATCCTATATTTAGTACCTCATGTTTTACATGAATATTCAGATAGTTTATTACTCATATTCATGGAACCTTGCATGTTAGTCTGCCTCATTTCGCATACCAATACATTAAAAGTACTGATTGCATACCTTTTCTTTTGCGCTATGATGTCTCATATCATCGGTGCTAATGCTCAGTTCCCGAATCGTACCTAGATTCTCAGGTTATCAGCAATACAATAGCAGTGGTGACTCTTAATCATCCGAGGACGGATTATATTACTTCATGTCTTTAGCTTATTAGTTTTGTAGAGTTAGTTTGGGGGCCTGTCCCATCAACTCACAGTATTCAGTTTAGAGGCTTTTTAGACACCACAGTTCGTTATTCAAATTTCATTATTATGTCAGATTTATAATTCAGTAGTTGTTTCATTATTAAATCCTTATGGCATTTCAATTATGCTTTCGCATTCATGATTATATTTTCAGTGTTCACACCAGGTACTAGCTCATGGGTTAGCTTGTGGTTCCTCGAGATTGTAAGCACCGTGTAATGACTAGGGGTAGTCTCGGATCGTTATAGGTGGCAAGAATAGTAGCTTAAGATTAATGATGTATCTTTTGTGGGAATGAATTAGTAGGCTTGATGTTATTTGTGAAAAATCCTAGGTTGATCATTTATGAAAAAGTTTAGGTGGTAATTATGAGGTATATGGGTATATGAGGACTAGTGTTAAAATGATGAATTATGGGTAAGTCATTAAGGGGATAAGGGCATAAGTATATAAGAATTAGTTGCACCCCTGGTAGTATGGCATTAGGTAATATTCTATGATATAAGTTATGTGATTAACGATCTAATGTTAGAAGGTTAAGTAGTGGAGAGTGGATTTTTTTATAAAATAAGGAGTGAAGATGTGTATGCTCATAAGACTGCGAGTTGTTGGTTGACGACAATAGAGGATAGCGAAAATTAAGAGTAGCATTCTTGGAAAGCAATGCCTTTAGAGTATACTTAAAAAAGGGAAAGTTTAGCATTTATGTGTATAGTGTTTTCCGTACCTAGTTTGTGTTTTTGATATTGTAGTGTAGAGAAGTCCGGTGAGTTGTCGTACAGTATTCGTTAGAGTTGAATTGAGGAAACATTGGTAGGCAATATGAACCTTGGGTATGGTTTTACAAATTTTGTTAAGTTGTAAGTTATATGATTAGAGGTGTAATGTGAGAATTCTAAGGAGTTGAAGATAGAGTGTTAAGTGTTTAAAAGCGTGATGTCCATGCCCATAATGATGTTAGTCATGAGTTGATGATTTTGGGGTTAGAGGAAGTTATGATTAGTATCCCTGAGAAGGGTATATCTCAGAAAGAATTTAGTGTTTTTATGTTAAATTTTGGGGGATGTTTGTGTTCATGTGTATACCGATACCTCCTGTTCTATTGAGAATTGTGATTATAGATTGATAAGAACTTATGTTCTCTAGTCTAGGATTGTGACTTTGATCTAAGAGGGAGATGGTGAGTTAAGGTAGTTTCTGAATTTTCTCATTGAGGCAAGTTGGGGAAGAGTCATGATAAACCTACTCCTATTCAAGCATCTTCCTCCGACTTTAGTTTAAGAGTTCATTCTACCAATGTCTTATGTATTCAGGTCCTGCCGATGTCTAAGATTTGAGTTCTCTATGTAAATCATGTCATGTTCCGACGTCCAACCAAGAAGCAATAATGTCCCTCAATGACCCAATACTCCAAGTATCCAAGCCATATGTTATGTTGCTTATAATCCAAACCTATGTCTCACAACATGCTTGGTCCTTCGAAATTATGTTTTTGTATGTCACTGAATCATTTTATGCCAGAATTAGCCAAAGTTATAGAGTTGTGCAAACTCATTACTATTTCAGCTCTGAAAATGAAAAGCAATAGCTTCAAGTGTTAATCTTTGTCTCAATCATTGACTTTATGAATTCAGACCTTATGTTATACAAATCATGAGATATGTACACCCATGTTTCTCACCGTAGTTTGTCTTAAGAAATCATGTCGTATTGTGGTTATACCAAATGACTCTTTACTTATGATCCAGACACTTGATATCTGAAGCACTCCATGTCTATTCTATCGTATATTCACTTCATGTCCCTCCTTAAGTAGTGAAATAAGTATAACCTATGGTCTGACAAGTGTTACTTCTATTCATGATGATTGTTTTCGGGTCCCTCAATGACCCTCCGTGTGTTAGTGTGATGGTGGTTGTGGGAGCGGAGTTACATGTTAGGCAGGGGAGTAAATCTTCTTGAGGTGATTTCTTGAGCTAAGGTTAAAAGAGATGAGGGGAGGAGGAGACGAATTCTCGTTATGTGAAATAGTTAGAAGGGAAGTATATGGAGAGAATCTTTGTAAGAATGATTAAATTTATTGGTCTTAGTGGAGAGATCCATGAAGTGGGGTGTAGAAATGATAGGCTTGAATTTTGTGTTTGGTGAAGAAATAAACCAATGTGCCATGTTGTTAGTATTCCTTTAATTAAGACTTGAGGTTGTTGGATTATAATGATGAGGAGAGGTGATTTCTTAGTGTGATGTAGAGTGCAGGGTCCCATGGTTTAAGTTAGCACCTCTTTCCTTTGAGTTAGGCTTCAATATGGAAGTATTATCCGGTGGGACATAAATTGTTGTGGTTAGGTGTGTTATAGGAGAATTGAAGTTGGAAATAATGAAGTATGTTGACTAATGTTGGGGCAAAAATAAATAATGTCTCTAAATTTAAGGTCCATTCATTGTATCTTGTAAGACGGAGAATGCTTCTAAATTCTGTCTCCCGTGAAATCTCAATTCATGATTAGTACCGATGTAAATAGGGCCTATGACCACCGAATAAACTCATGCCTTATTTTATGATGATAATGATTCTTATAACTCATCTGCAAGGTCATACCTAAGTAAAGTTCCATTACCTCTTGCTTCGTGCTTACGCGTTTCACTAGGGGTTATCATGAAGCTCTTTTGATGCCTTTGCATATTTGTGGAGGAAAAATGTTCAATGCGAGGCTACGTTCCTAATTCCATCCCTTTATAGCTTCAACAAGTCCCTACCCATCATTCGAGGACGAATGATCCCAAGGGGGAGATAATGTAACACCTCGCATTTCGGGCAAGAACGTAAACCACCATTCCTACATGTAAAGGTTCCAAAATCCATAAATCCAATGTGAAATTAGTGTGTTAATCAATTATGTAATGTGGGAATCTATTTGAGCATAAATTGAGATCATAAAGGTCCCTTAACTCAAGTACGAGTTGAAAGTCTTCCTATCAATTGAGTTTTGGTGAACGTTTAAACTTGGGTCAAATTCAATCAAATATAACATTTTATATATAATTAATTAGAGGTACTACTATATATCAAACGAAAGTTCTTTGAATCCTCTTTCTAATGCCACCGGTTTTGCCTAAATCAGATATCGGAGTAAAACGTTATGCCCATTTTATAGTAAAATGTCAGGCTGCAAAAGGAGCGACGGCCGGGCCGACGGTCCATCGGGCCCATGACGGTCCGTCACCCCAAAAATAGTGACTCAGTCATTGGAAATGTAGTGACGATTCTGAGGATGGTTCGTTGGGTCTGCGATGGTCCGTCGGGCCAGCGACGATCCGTGGAGCCATCCGTTGGCCATCCCGAAGCTCAAAAATATGATTTTTTAAAGGGTTATTTTGGTACTTTTCCTCTTCAGAAAACCTCCCCAATGGGTATAACTATGCCCTAACACATTAATAATCAATTTTCATCAGCTGCAACATCAAAAAACTTCATTCTTCACTCTCAAAATAATATCAAATTAGGGTTTTCTCCCAAGAACAAGCAATCAAGAATCAACCTTTAAGTTCAAGTTTTTCAAGAAACAAATCAAGATTTGAGTCATACTCTTTAAACCGAGTAATCTAAGGTACGTGGGGTTTTCCTAAACTACATGGGCATGATTTAAATTTTTTATATTAATGTTTTGAATGTTGATAAATCATAGGTTTGTGAAAGGTTTCGAATTACATGAAGAAGTATGCATTGTGAACGTTTTGGTCTTGAGGCCTTCCCTAAATCTTGAATTTTTACTAGTGTACTTCTATATATGTGTTTTTAGTTTTGAAATATGAATTGAGCGCATTAAAAAATGATTTTCCTCTCTTATTGTGTTATATTTTTTATTTACAAGTTATGGGTTACTAAATCTCATGTCCTAAAGCATGAACCAAGGGTTTTACTATTGTTTATAAACTAAATTTCATATTGAAACGCATGATATAAATGTCTT
>NW_025892420.1:21384-26451 GCF_002878395.1 Capsicum annuum | reverse complement strand
ATTCACCCTTTTAACCTTGGATGCGTCTTTAATATTGGTAAAAATTTCCCGAACTGGACCCTTGGCGTGACGCGGCTTTATTGCGCCGTGTCACTAGAATTTGATGACTGGAAAATTAGGGAATGGCATGACACTGAGCCATCGTGTTGCCACTTCATTTGCGACCTGAAAGTTTGGCGCGATGCGCCACTATCGTGGACCCCTACTAAAATTTGAAAAATGTTATTTTCTCTTGTGGCGCGACGCGCCACTGACTAACATGGCGCTGTTTTATGACGGAAACTTGAAATAGCAATAACTTGTTACCCGGTTATCAAATTTGGGCGAATCTTATATAGATGGAAAGCTTATTGAATTTTCCACATGACAAAAAGTGAAAATCTTAAAAATTTCCCATGGAATAAACATCATTCCATTTAGAAGCTAATTCTTGACATTCTTGGGACGAAATTAGTTAGGAAACTTCTGGGTATTACAGAAATAAATCTTCATTTTGTCAGTTAATAATAAAAACCTTTTTAAACTTAAAATCAATATCTCTTTGGTTAAAAAAGGGGTGTGAGAGCGAGTAAAGTTTGGATTTAACGTAAGGCCTTAAGAACAAAATCATATATCATTACAATGCTTACTTTTTAATGCAATTCAACCTCTTCATGAAAACATGATTTATCAACATTAAAAACATTAATGTAATGATTTAGCCATGGCCATGTAGTTTAGGAAAGCCCTACGCACCTTAATCGATGAATAATTCATGATAAAATCAATTACTTGAGCTTGAATGTTTAACCCTAAGTTGTTTTTCTCCTATTGTATTTTTTAAAGATGAACTAGGGATTTAAGAGAGTTAAAACGTTACTAATGACCCTAATTTCATCTATAGTTATTTAGGGATGGTTTTGGAAAGTAAAAAGACTTGGTTTCCCTTGAAATAACTCAAAAACGAAGTGTCTACGTTGTTTGGCCATAGGGTTTGCGTCGCACAACCTATGGCAAACCTTAAGATTTGCATCGCACAACCTATGGCAAACCTTAAGGTTTGCATTGCACAACCTATGGTAAACCTTAAGGTTTGCGTCGCACAACTTATGAAAAACCTTTTTCGGTGAACGTTTGCGATGGTTAGGCGACGCACACCCCTTTGTAAAGCCATAACTTTTTGCTCGGGTATCGAATTAAGGAAAAATTGGTATAGTTAGAAAGATAGTTTGATTATCTACAATGGTGGGTATTAATCTGCTAAATTCCACATATACATAAAGTTACACTCGTTAAAAGATTACTCTTGTGAAATCAACAACAACAACAACAAACCCAGTGTATTCCCACCTGGTGGGGTCTGGGGGGGGGGTAGGATGTACGCAGTCCATACCTCTACCTCTGAAGAAGTAGAAAGGCTGTTTCCGATAGACCCCCGGCTCGAGACATGCGGTACCACACAAACACATAGTAAAGCACAGCACAAGGTTACAAGATTACATAACATAAATACGGCACCCATAAGTAATATAAAACAGAGAAAAGCACACAGCTTCATAATAAAACATGGGACACGGACTCCTAACAGGAATAAACCCCCACAAAGTAGTTCCCTATACTAGCGACTCAGACTGGCCCTAGTCCACTGCCCTGATTAGCGTCCTCCAGACCTTCCTATCTAGGGTCATGTCCTCGGTGAACTGTAACTGCTCCATGTCTCGCCTAATCACCTCACCCCAGTACTTCTTTGGCCTGCCCCTACCCCGCTTAAAACCATCCAATTGGCCGAATTAATAAATCTTAGCTCACTTTGCTCTAAGTGATTCCTATGAACACATCTAACCTCGAAAGCACTTCACATACTAGGATAATGATCATGAAACTTATATTCATATAAAAAATTATTTGGATTGGAGCTTATACGTATAGGAACGACAATTAGAGTTCTAGCGCGAAAATATGGAGTGTTATAAAAAGTCACCTTGTCCTCAAGGCGACAAGAAGGAAACTGTGCGTTCTCCTCATGCATTAACTCCAAATATACAAAAGTTCCATATTGGTAGCAATGAACAGGGACAAACTTGTCTCCACAATGATAACATATCCCTTTTTCTTAGTTGAATTTGTTGTTTAGAATTTAGTGGGCCAACGTTTGGAAGCGATGATTGTTGAAAAGAGAGTGTGTTGAACGGATGATTAAAATTTAAAAGGATTCTTGAACTATTGGAGAGGAAGTCTCAATTGACGAAGGTCATGATATAGAAGTTCAACTGTTGCATTAGTGAATTGATTTGGTCCATATTTTCTATCATATTCTAAAGCCAGACTCATTGTTTTATACACAAATCGAGACTTGTGAATCCTAACATCCACAGGAAGGTCTTATTTGAGCCCACTAAGGAAAGCTCCAAGCAAACAGTGTTCTAGCTAATTTTGCACAACGTTGCCCATTCTGCATATTCTTGCCTATACTTAAACACTGATCCAGTCTGTTGGATACCATACAGATGTTCATATAGATTTTGAAACTTAGCGGGTCCATAATTTTCTTGCATAACTTTAACCAACTCATCCCAGTAATAAATGGTCTTGTAACCGTTGATCCAAGCAAAAAGATACAATACATCTTCTTCCAAAGACATTAAAGTCACATCAACCCTGCAAAATCATCAGGTGTTTAATAATTTTGAAAACACTTCTCCGTTTTTTGAATCCAACCTCTAGAATCTTCTCCCTCGTACTTTGGAAATTCCATTCTTGTTTGTGAACGTCTATAAGTTTTTAGATGTCTCTAAGTGGTATCAACTTTTCCCTCTTTCACTAAAACATTAGATTTTCCTCATTCATGATGCTGACAATTTTTTGATTTTAATGAAGCCATATCAGCAGTCAAAGCGTCCACGGCTCCCAAGTTTGCTGCTTTAGTGGCTAATCGGTGGCTGATTTAATCAGGAACCGACATGATAGGTTCGTTGTGGGAAGAGTTGGTTCGTATGTTAACAATGATATATCTTACTGATACCAATGATAGAAACTAATTAAAATGAAGAAGAGGTGAGAATGAAACTTTACTGTTTAAATAAAGTGCAAGAATCTTAAACACTGCATTAATCAATAACCATATTAGTATGGAACATACAAATCTCCAGATATATAGATAATAACAATACTTTTTTTCCTCTCTGTCCAGAATTCTACAGACACATCTATTTAAAGTAAGATATAAAGATAACACCTAATGCATAGACAAATAGTTCCTGTTGTTGTTATCGATAACTACTGATAATTACTAATAGATAATTGCTTTTATCCTATCTGAAACTAACAAACTAAGATACATTATCTTCAGGAGCATTCTATCAACTTGACTATCAAAAAGCAAAATGTGACAGCTAAAAGGAACGGAGGAAGTAGTAATTAATCAGTTTATCATATTGAGTTTCTTTCAGAGTTCAACAAATGTAGAGTCACTCGCTACAACTCATAGTCAATTAAACTTATATAGAGTAAATATGAACGGTTTGCTTCTTCCATACAAGAAAAACTAAATAATAGAAATTAGTAGAAATAAAAGAAAATAAGAATTGATCCAGCTCGTCCATTAATCAGGGATCTAGAGTTCAAGGACACACTTTCAAACAATAATACTGATTAGAAGTGCAAGAAAGAAAGAGGAAATAACAATTTAATCAGATTGCAAATATTTTCTATTTCTTCTTTGTACCTGGATTTGCTGCACTTAAGCTGAGGGTCCTTCGAAAATAGCCTTTCTACCTCTCTGAGGTAGCGGTACAATCTGCGTACACTTTACCCTGCCTGTTGGGATCGATTTGCATGCACACACTAGATCTATGGAGAGGATGAAGAAAATTACAGAGAAAGTTCTTGAGAGAGATAAGTGAGAATGAATTACGTGGTAATACCCGTGAATAAACTCCACGGCGGACGGGCTATTAATATATAACAGTACATCAAATATTAATCAGGCTCCACAACCTAACACTACCTATTCCCACTTGTGGGATTTCACTGGGTATGTTGTTGTTATTGTTGTTGTTGCAAATATTTTCTATTAGCTTTGGTTCCCGTTGGGAAGGAACGACTGCAGAAAAGAGACGCATTTTCCCATATCCCTCTTTTTATTTCTCAGTATCCTAAATGTAAGTTTAATTTGTTTTGGCTGGTATACAACTTGGATATCTTAATTAAAAAGTTAAAGTAAATGATAGCTCAAAGATGATACTTATAGCTCAATTTTTATTTATTGAAAACTAAAGTAGTCATCTTCGAGCAAAATATCTAGCGTTAGACAGTATCCTGCTAGCTTTCAAACCAAATTGTATTTTACATGGATGTTATCATCTTTCCAGTAGTTCATAATGTTGTAGTTAAGAATATTTTTTCGATTCATTAACAAGTCAAGTCAACAGGAAATGCTTACGTATTTAATCAATGGGAAGATAAGATCTGCATGATTGAAAGTCATTGAATATTAATTAGCTCTGTAAGTATGGTTGTGCAATTATTTACTTGGAATTTGGGAATGGTCCTTTATGGAGGACTCACAGTTAATGAAGAGGAAAGTTCCCAAATAGCAGCATTGTGAAGCTACATATAAGGTGTAAGATTCTCTCTTAATATGTGAGATCTTTTGGGGAAAACATTGCAGCTTAGCCCAAATGTGTGTTTGGGCTAGTTGAGTCCAACATGGAGACCCAAGGCATCTCGGTGCACACATAAACACAGGATCTCCACAACACAAAAACACAGGATATATGCTGTGTATATACGCAAACAAATCTTACATCTTAGATACTCATTTTAAGCCATGCATATCTAGGCCTAGAGGACAGAATCGCTAGTGGATGTACCATTAAAAAAGCTTCCGGTATGCATAGGATCCGGAGAAGGGTCAAACCACAGGAATCTATTATATGTAACCTAATTATCCCCAAGGCCCCCCTCATTTTAAAACTGTGCAAATCTAGACCTAGAGAGGACATAATCTATTGTGAATGTACCATTACTTCTAGGACATAATCTCTTGTGAAGGTACCATTACAAAAGCTCCCGATATTAACCGTCAAG
>NW_025892420.1:0-18384 GCF_002878395.1 Capsicum annuum | reverse complement strand
CCGAGTATTGACCTAGGACATCCTACCTACCCAAGTTAAGAGGAAATCAGGTCAAGTATCTCAAAGAGTTGGAAGAAAAAAGACTATACCGAGTTGAAGAGTAGAGTGAGGTTCCATCGAGGTTTCGGTCCGCGGCTCTGTCATTACATCAAAAATGAAAATTGTAAGTTAAAACATAAATGAAATTACAAAAATCATATCTATGCAGTTTCTTTTGGACTCTTGACTTGAGTTTCATCACCCTATTCTTCAGGCGGGCTCCTGACTTGCAATTTCTTCAACTTGTTGCTTGGCTTTCAATTTCTTCAACTTGTTGTTTGACTTTCAACTTCTTTAAATTGTTTCTTGACTTTCAATTTCTTCACTTTGTTGCTTTGATTTTCAAATTCTTGACCTTGTTGTTTGACTTTCAACTTCTTCGCCTTGTTCTTCAAACGGGCTCCTGACATGCGATTTCACTACTCTGTTCTCCAAGCAAGTTCCCGACTTTCCATTTCATCACCCTGTTTTTCAGGTGAGCTCCTGAAATCACAACAAAACTAAAAAGAAAATTATTCAAAACAAATATTATTATAAAAAAAATTTCATTTGCCAAAAAACTAAAGTTTCAAACAACAGAAATTAAATTTTTTGCCCCGATTGATCATTGACTTTTGTGAAAGTCACATCATAACTACTTGTATATTGCAATGATGTATCAAAAATCTGACCAAGAAATGCATCTCTTGAGAGTACAATTAAATAACCAAGACTTGCAAGTGCGTCTCCTAAAAATTAAGTGAGAAATTCTTACTAGAAAGTGCGTCTTCTAGAGATAAAAGTTTAAGTCAAAATGTATGTCATCTGACAAATAAAAACTAACAATGAATTGCGTCTCCTAAGGTCTAAGTGCAATGACTCGACTAGAAAGTGCATTTTTTAGAAATCAAGGGGACTGACTCAACTAGGAGGTACATCTTCTAGGAATCAAGGGGACTGACTCAACTAGGAAGTACATCTACTAGGAATCAAGGGGATTGACTCAACCAGGAAGTACATCTACTAAGAATCAAGGGAATCAAGGGGACTGAATCAACTAGGAAGTACATCTACTATGAATCAAGGGGACTGACTCAACTAGGAAGCACATCTACCAGGAATCAAGGGGATTAACTCAACTAGGAAGTACATCTACTAGGAATCAAGACTTAAGTTAGGAAGTGCATCACCTTAAAAAGAAAAATTTGAATTACCCAACCAAGGAAGTGCGTCTCTTTACCAATGTTGCTTGAATTATCAAAACAAGAAAGTGCGTCTCCTTACCAATGCCAGTTGAATTACCAAAATAAGGAAGTGTGTCTCCTTACAAATGTTGCTTGAATTATCCATACAAGGAAGTGCGTCTCCTCCCAAATGTCACTAGAATTTCCTAAACAAGGAAGTGCATCTCCTCACAAATGTTGCTTGAATTTCTCAAACAAGGAAGTGTGTCTCCTTACAAATGTCACTTGAATTACCCAAATAAGTAATTTCATCTCCTTACCAATGTTTCTTGAATTATCCAAATAAGGAAGTGCATTTCCTTACAAATGTTGCTTGAATTACCCAAATAAGAAAGTGTGTCTCCTTACAAATATTGCTTGGATTTCCCAAACAAGGAAGTGCATCTCCTTACAAATATTTCTTGAATTACCCAAACAAGGGAGTGCATCTCCTTATAAATATTGCTTGAATTATCCAAACAAGTAAGTGCATCTCCCTACAAATGTTGCTTGAATTACCCAAATAAAGAAGTTCGTATCCTTACAAATGTTGCTTGAATTACCAAACAAGGAAGTGTCTCTCCTGACAAATGTTGCTTAAATTACCCAAACAAGGAAGTGCATCTCCCTACCAATGTTACTTGAATTACCCAAATAAGGAAGTGAGTTTTCTTACAAATATACCTTGAATTACCCAAATAAGAAAGTGCGCCGCCTTACAAATCTTGCTTGAATTACCTAAATATGGAAGTGCATCTCCTTACAAATGTTGCTTGAATTACCCAAATAAGGAAGTACATCTCCTTACAAATATTGCTTGAATTCCCCAAACAAGGAAGTGTATCTCCTCACAAATAGTGCTTGAATTACCAAAATAAGGAAATGTATCTCCTTACAAATGCCCGTTGAATCACACAAGGAAGGAAGTGCATCTCCTAGGGGTTAACTACTCAACTAGAAAGTACATTTTCTAGGAGTAAAGGCTTAAATTAGGAAGTATGTCACCTAAAAAGCCAAAACTTGAACTACCCTGACAAGGAAGTGCATATCCTAAGGGTTAAGTGCAATGAATCAACTAGAAAGTACGACTTCTAGGAGTGAATGTTCAATTTATGAAGTGCATTACCTAATAAATAAACCATGGATTACTTAAATAAGGAGGTGTATCCCCTAAGGGTTAAGTGAAAAGACTTAACTAGAAAGTGCAACTTCTAGGAGTGAAGGTTCAATTTAGGAGGTGCATCACCTAATATATGGACCTAAATTATCCGAACAAGGAAGTGTGTCTCCTCGAGATATTGGATGATGAGTTTTTTTATCATGGTTTTGATTACCAAACCTGTGCAACAATATTGTTTCCTGCATTTTTGGAAGTGAAGCATTGCAGCCTTTGATATTTAGACTCTAAAGTCCTTGATTTGAAGGTAACATGTGTTCCTGTTTCATACAAAGAAAACTTGTGAGTTTAAAAACATGGTGGCTGGTTTGTGGTTTTAGATTTCACGCAATCGCTCTTTCCCCCATCATATTTAACCTTGCTTTCAACCATTAGCATATGTCATTGACTTACTGCATAATTGACCCAAACTCAGATTATTAAGAGTGACTCTAATATAAACACAGTATCTTTGCTTTGCCATGCTCCTTAGATAAACCATTTAAACCTTGGTATTTTCATAAGTTCCAGGACTTGGTATTTTCATGAGTTGTAGGACTTGTCTTTAGAAAAAATTTCTTACGTGCTTTATTTTGGCTCACAATCATGTCTCTTTCATATGCTGGCCTTTCTATCTTGCTTTGTATAATTGAAAAAGCTGGTAGCTAGTTTTGAAATCTTTTCTCACTTGTTTTGACATGGACTTGACTCAAAGACAAGGAAAAAATGACAATGATTTTTTTAGATAACTAAATCAAGAAAATAAAAATAAAGAGAAGGAAGAAAAGACAATGAAAGTCCTCATTTTAAATAAAGAAATGAAAAATTTATCTAAAACTGACGGTAAACTCTAATGAGTATGCCATGCATTTTGGATTAAGTTGAATGATCTTTTCATCCAAACTTTCTACCAATTGTTGTTGAGTTAATGGCCTTGAAACTAAGTTGCTTTCTTAGGTCAATTGTATTTAAGACCTCATTCGGCTAGTGGCGCCTTGAAGGGTTTTCACCAGCAATCCTCTCTCATTTTTTTTCTCAGCTCACCATTGTCTTATGGTGTCTGTGAGGGTTTTTCACCAATGAGACTCTCTTATTTTCATTTCTCTCAACTCACAGTCGTCTTATAGTGATCATGAGGGTTTTCACCGATAAGACTATCTCATTTTTATCTCTCTCAACTTACCATCGCCTTATGATGCTCATGAGAGTTTTTAATAATAAGACTCTTTCATTTTTATTTCTCTCCTGATTTCTTATGCTAAGGAAGACAAGTGGTTCCCAAAATGTGTCATCATATCCATTGCATGATTAGCCTTAAAATTCTCAAAGATTGATTTGAAGGTCTTTCTTTTGTTGTAACTTGGCTTTTGAATAGGATTAGAAAGAAAGGATGGCGTGAGGCCCAAACGACACTTGGAATGGATTAGGACTTACAACTTTTAGAATTGACTCAAACAATAAGGATTAACTCATGCCCCGGTTTCTTTTGACTGGCAATTGTAAATTGTTCATTTGGTTGGACTAAGCCCAGAGTAGGGCAGCCTACGTATCTCACCCTCGAAAGAGGAGAATCAGGTCACGCGTAGTTCTGACAGCTTGTTCTTTTGCTTGTTCTGATTTTTTTTCTTTTGTTGACTCTTTTTATCTTTGAAACTTTCTAAATCTATTTTACTCGATACTCTTCTCTTTTCTTTCTTTTTGGATATATTTTCTTTTTCTTCTTTTTTTTTTGAAATTTTCTGACTCTATTATTTTTCTCAACACTTTTCTTTTGAGCTTACTTACTCTATCTTGATTCTAAAAAAAGGGTATGAAAGAAAATAGGACTAAATCTCAAATGAGGTAAACAAATGATGACACGATATTTGGATAGCAGAATGAAATGCCCTCATCATATCAATCTTTGAAAATGCAAGTACACATCATGCAATATGAAAATGAAAGATGAAGATCCTTTGTGACATCTTTTTAAGCATTAACTTTGACTGTGTATGTGCGTCACTACTTCTTCTGTGCCTTTCTAGCATACAAATCCACTTTTGTTGTACATTCCTCATATTGAATGACTCAAGATTTTAAGGATATGATTTTCTTTCTATTCACGCAGCGACTATTTGACCTAGTTGAGCCATGTCTTTTAATTGATGACCAAGTTATTCTTGTGATTGTCAAAATAAGTGCCTTAACTTTCAAAGAAGGATTCAATTTGTCATCAAATGTGTCAAGACTCTACCTATTTTCTCATATGCTCTCTTTTCTAACTTTAATCCTCTGATTCAATGTTCATGCTTAAACTGGATCTCAAGATCTGGCTGAAAATTTCACTAGCATGCCATATAACTAGAATCAACATAAAATGTGCTATGTAAATAAAACAAATAAACAACACAAATTTCAAACATAAATTAAAAAAAGGATACTCTATTTAATTAAAATGAAGGATAAAAGGGTTTAAACATAATGACAAAGGGACAAAACAAGATAGATCCCAAACTACAACCCTGAAATAATTCAGATTATAGAAAATAAAGCAACACAAACTACCAGACCTCTTCCTAGTAAGGAGATGGATGACTTCTCAATTGCTCAGTCTGACATCTTAGCCACTAGTTTGCACATCAGTATGACTAAAGATTTCCTCACTGTCAATGGTCTGCACCATAATTGATTTTTCTTAAATCATCTTTTCAATTTCTCTTTTCAAAGCACAACAATCTTCAATACTGTGACCCTAAACATCAGAATGATAAGCATATCATACATTAGGATCAAAGCTTCTTAAATGCGAGTCAGGAGTATACCCACGGAGAGGAGTGATCATGCCCCACTGTACCAATCTCTGGAATAAACTAGCATATGACTCTCCAATTGGTGTGAAGCTATCCCTCAACTTCTACCTCATTTCATTATTTGGCTTGGACCAAAAATCTAGCCTAGAAGGGCTTTGGTATGTTTGTAGGGTTTGAGAATGACTCTGAAGAGTTGGTACACGCCATTGTGGGTAAGTAACATATGGTTGTGCATTGTATACTGGAGGTGGAAGAATAGAGTATAATGAATTTTAGGAGTGATTCTTTGGAGCTTAGGTATGAACTTGGGTTTGAGCCTGAGGCTAACGACGATGTGGTCTCTTGACAGTGTTCGCTGTCCAACTATAATAGAAGATACATCATCCTCATTCTTCTTTCCCCCAACACTTCCTGAACCCTTTTGAATTTATTGAGTAGTTGCTTTCAATATTGCAAAACTCACAATGCGATCGGTCTTAATTCCATCCTCTATCATCTCCCCCATTTTGAGGACCTCAATAAATGGCTTTCCTAATACAGGTAATAAGTGTTGATAATATGTTTCATCCTGCGCTTAAATAAACACCTCCACTATCTTACCTTCTTTCATTGGTGGTTTCACCCTAGCATCTTGTTCATGTCATCTAATCACATACTCTCTGAAACTTTTAGTACTCTTTTTCTTTAGATTAGTTAGGTATTTCTCATCTGGAATCAACTTCATATTATATTGGAATTGTTGTACAAATTCATTAACTAGGTCATCCCAACTATTTCACTTATCGATGTCTTGGTCGACAAACTATTTTGAAGCTAGACCTGAAAGACTCTCACTGAAATATGCCATAAGTAATTCTTCCTTCCCTCTAGTGCCCCTTAGTTGGTTGCAATAATATCTCAAATGTGCTGCAGGATTGCCATGTCCATCATACTTCTTAAACTTCAACGTTTTAAAACAAAAAAGGAGATGAACACCTGGAAACATGCACAGATCTTTATATAAGACACTTTTGTACCCCCTCAAGTCCTTGGAAGTTTTTCATAGCCAATTGCAAACTTTTCAATTTTCTGATCATTTTCTCTTATTCTTCTATCATAACAGGCTTCTCAGTGTTAAGAGCAAATTCAAGCGGGTGAGTGTAGCCATAAGAATCAGTCGACTTAAATGTAGACTCAATAGCATGATACTGATCAGCAAAAATATTCAATATAGGCTCTCTCGTAAAGTGGGGAGGCACAACCGTTGGATTGACATTAAAAGCAAGGGCTTCAGGCAGGGGTGGCACTACAAAAACGAGAATTGCAGGTGGAGCCAAGTATGTGGAAGTTTTGTATTGAGGAGCTTGGAGAGAAATATTGGGAGTGTTAGGATAGTGTTTCCCCGAAGTAAATACTGATGCATATTGTGGCGTGTCAACAAAAATAGGGCATTATGCATGTGACACTGGAGCAAAGCTAGAAAGATATTCCAAATTATCAGTGGGAAATGGAGGAGGTAGCAATCCATTAGCCCAAGCTTGATCCATTTCTATCATTTGCTACCTTAATTTTTGAATCTCTTCATTAGCTCCTAAATTCTCAATTCCCGAACTCTCTATCTGATTAGTGACAACAACCTCAGTATCCTTGTTGTCCATAACTTTCTCTTTGACTTGGAGCAATATGGAGGACCAGCCAAAATGCCACAAACCAACCACCTTAAACTAACTGGACTAGAGATAACAAACGTGTTAGAGTTCAACACTTTTTCAAAATCTATTTTGATTTTTTCTTTTCTTTAAAAAAGATCACCAAATTCAAGAAGGGCGCCTACGTATCTCACTCCCAAGAGAGGAGAATTAGTTGTACGCAGTTCATGAAGTTTGGGCACAATCGGGCCAATAAAGCACTCTTTCTTTTTCTTGAAACTTTAGAAGAAAAGAAAGTAATAAAGTGTCGAAAGAATTGACGAAAATCATTTTTTTCATTTTTCAAGTTTAAAATCCCTATACAAAATGAAATCTATGACTACCAAAGAAAATCTTTTTGGGTTTTCAATTTTGCATTTCATACGAAAATTAAACTTAAAACTATTAAAGAAAAATCTTTTGTAGTTTTATTTTAAAGATGTATATGAAATACCTACTCTAATAAAGAATGAAGAAAATCTTTTTTGGATTTTTGAAATAAGATCCCCGAACGAACAATAGGCTGCCTACATATCTCACTTCCAAAAAGGGAGAATCAGGGGTGTGTAGTTCGTGTAGTTTTGCCAAAAATGACCAATTAAACTCTTTTTCCATTCTTTTTTTTTTCTAGTGACTTTAAAAAGAAAAGAAAATAACAAATTGTCAAAAGAATTGATGAAAATCTCTTTTGAATTTTCAATTTTAAACTCCCTATACAAAACAAAATCTATGATTATCAAAGAAAAATCTTTTTGAATTTTGATTTTTCAATTTCATACGATAATGAGACATGAAGCTATTAACAAAAAATCCTTTTTGTGGTTTTTTTAAAGATGTATGGGAAACGCCTACTCTAAATGAAGAGTGAAGAAAATCTGTTTGAATTTTTTAAATAAGATTCCCGAACCCACAATAGGTTGCCTACGTATCTCACTCCCGAGAGAGGAGAATCAGGGGTACGTACTTTGTCTAGATTGGATAATTAAAGATTTAATAACCAACTGCACCCTGACTTAAGAGATACGACCACAAATAGATGAGGAAAAATGTCAATAAAATCTTTTTTGGGTTTTCAATTTGACACTTCACATAAAACTGACACTAACAACTACGGAAGAACAAATCTTTTTGGCATTTTCATTATATGAAATGTACAAAACTTCTACCATCTTTTTTGAATTTCCCTTTTATAAAAAGCACCTATTTGAAAAAAAGTCTTTTTAAAATTTTCGAATTATGAATGCATGGTAAAGGAACAAAAGAAAAATCTTTTTGAAGTTTTTGAGCAAATGAGTGCAAAAGATAAAAAAATCTTTTTGAATTTTTGGATTGTGAAAAAAATCAAAAGCCATAAAGAACTCTAAAAACTTACGAAACTCCCTTTTTTCTTTTTGACTCACTTTTCTTTTTCTCTTTATTCCTTTCATTTTTTTCAACATTTTCTTGCCTATGCACTTTACTTCTAACACATGCTTTCCCCAAATCAATCCGTCAAATGACCACGTTACCCTCAAAGATGCAACATTTAGCATGTAGGGATGCTTTAGAGGTGAGTCTCCTACAAAGGGCCACGTGGGTCCCTCTAGGTCTTAATATGAGCAGATAAGCATTACCAAAATGCTGACCTACGCTGGGGTCCACTAACAAGACTGTTCGGGGGAGCGTATGGTCGATAGTGGTTGCGAGAGCTTTCCACCCACTCTATCACACTGACGGTTCCCCCTCTTAAAATAAGGGTGACTCAACTAGAGATCGTGTACAATACGTGTACTATGGACTTGTTGCAGAAAGAATGACTCGAGTTATGCACATGATGCCAAATATAACGCGGTAACACATAAAGAAAAACTGTAAACACGTAGCAAGTAGACACTCAACAATGATAAAACGAATATGAACAAAAACACAAACAATGTCTATACACCCATAATGTCAAACTAAGCCGATACAACTCCAAAAAAATAAGATCGAATTCTGAAAAGTTCCCCAGCAGAGTCGCCAGAGCTGTCACACCCCTTTTTTAACTAAAAAGATATTGATTTTAAGTTCGAAAAGGATTTTATTATTAAGTGAAAAAATGACTATTTATTTCAAAAAAAAATATTTATATTCAAAACTCAGAGTTGCCACTTGGCATAATTGAGTGTGCTAAGTCATCTATGGAAATCCTTTTCAAAATGATTTTTGACTCTTTAAAACTGACTCGCGAACAGAGATTTTGACTAAGGAATTCTGTTAACGGGGGGGAGGGGGAGGTGTTAAGCACCCCTCGGTCCCATGGTTCTACCACGGTTGCTTGGTAGAGCATACGGCTAATTTTACATTATGGATGTATAAACCAACGAACAACAACTATGAAACAAACAAACAAACCAAATCAGAACAACTCCAAACCAATAATGTCCAGTCCAATTTATTACAAACCAAAACAGAAAATATTAAAATAACCTACACTAACCTGCACTAGTCCTAAACTATGCTCTACCCGATGTCTTAGGCCTTGATCACGAACATCCTTCGCATACAAAATTCTTCGGGGTATTCCATAGTGAGTAAATACAAATAACCTCGGGGCATTCCCTGGCTAAATGAATACACTTTTCAAATACAGTAAACAAAACATTCAACAAATATTCCAAACATTCCAACAATCCACCAATTCTAAATTTACCAACCTAGGCGTACTGTTTTCCTACCCGCTTGACGACATATCACGTTCAAAATCAACAATGAGTCAAAATACCATAATATTCACTTTTATCAATTTTCAATTCTCATTCCCTGAATGACTAATTTTAATCCTTAATGAGAGATTATTTTATCCTACAACCCATAATCAATCCATAATCAAGGAAATCAAACACGAAATCAAAATAAACAATAATTCACATCATCACATATCAACCAACACACCGTATTCAATTCATAGAATCAAACATGACAAGCAACAAAGAAATTAAATAATACTTCAATGAAAGAAGAGAAGGAATAGAATTGAACCTTGATTCAAAGGTTTTGAAATTAAATAATACTTCAATGAAAGGATAGAATCCACACTGAAGAACCTCGATTCAAAACCTCTATTCGAACCTCTACCAATGAAATCCCCTTTTTGCCTTTCCTCGATCAGAATTAGAAATCGCGAGAATGGAAGTGACCCGTGCCCATCTCTTATGCAGTGATTCCATATCTTCGATGGGTTTCCGATGGTATTTGTTGACATTATTTTCTAGTAATGGAAGGTCGACAGAGAACTGGTTCTATATTTGATATTGGTTGCTGATTTTGATTATTTTGAAGTGTTGGTCACTGGTTTGGTCATTTTTTGTTGTTTTCCAGTCAACCCCCGACGGGCTTCAACTTAACAGTGATAAGCAGTAACCAGGGACATTTTCCAATCAAATACCGATGAGTTTCTCACCAAACTATTCAACCTCTGCCTATTCTCTCTCTTTCTCTATCTCTCCTTATTGTTCTCTTAATCCATGAAAAAAGAATGATGAAGGATGTCTATGTGTGTAGTATGTATTGATTTTATAGTTTCTATGGTGGAGCCTTTTGTGGGTCAGTATATGTGTGTGTATATTATGAATATTCCAATGGGTCCCTCCCTCTATTTTTTTTGTTATGGGAAAATATGAAAGAGACGATATGGGGGTTACATGTGGTGTAGGGGTAGAGGGGGTATGAGGTGGTGAATTGATTGAGATATGGTTTGTTAGGATAAGAGAGTTTATTACTTTTTCTATTTTTGTGGGGTATTATTACATGGGTGAGGGTGTATGATAACGTGAGGTAAAATGGATGAATAGGTTTTTTAGGAGGGATAAAATTAGATGTCTATAATTGTGTATATGTATGAATGTGTTTTCAGTTTTGAGGTATGAATTGTGAGCATGAAGAATGAATTTCCCTCTCTCATTGTGTACCTTTTGATTTCCAAGTGAAGGGTTATTCAATTGCATGACTTAAAGCATGAGCCAAGGGTTTTACTATCAATTACGAAATTTATGTTACTTGTGAATTGAAGAGAAATATTTTTTTTTTGTTTTTAAATGCAAAATGTAATAATCGAGGAAATTACATAATCATTTTAAGAAATTGACCACCATTGGTTGAAATGTTGAAAAGAGAGAGTATTTGCATAGTTTGGCATATGTTTTGAAATATAAGTTCTCTTGTATTGTTTGAATGTTTTGGTGGTCTGAACATTGTTTTGAGTGAATGAACTATGATACGATTATGATAAGGCTTAGATTTATGACTTGCAAGTCTTGGTATGACAATACCAAAATTAGATAGTGCCATAACAAACTTAGAAAGGAATAGAATTCAGATATCAATTAGATTTTTTAAATTTGAGTTTGGAAAGATGCATGTTCATAAAAGGTTAAAAATGGGCTTAAGAGATGTTAGGTGGTTACTTGAAGATGGAATGAGTTCAAAAAACTCATTGTCGAGAGGGATTATACGCTGGCCTAGTGCTCTATCGCATATTAAAATCAGAAACTCCAACCCTTCCAGCAAACTTGGGTTGGGGGCTTGGCTGCCGAGTCAAGGGCAGATTCCATATAGCCGTGGAATATCAGACTTGTAGGGTGTACAACCTAGCTCAAAACTAAGACAAAGATGTTGAGTTGAGATTTACAAAAATATTTTAAAAGCCTATTTATTATGCCCATGGATTTTCAAATGTTTGATGATGACATACTTCTAATGAAATGCTCTCACTTACTTTACAAGAGCAACAAACCCAGTGTATTCCTACATAGTGGGATTTGGGAAGGGTAAGATGGGCGCAGTCCATAGCACTACCTTTGGAGAAGTAGAAAGGTTGTTTTCAATAGACCCCCAGCTCAAGACAAGGAATAATAAACAAATCTATAATAAATGCTCTCACATACTTTACATATTAGTATTTTGTTTTTTTGATTATTCTGTGTACCAGTACATCTATATTGACTCCTATATTTCAGGATCTGAGGGATAGTCCTAGGGTTCTGTTAAATAGTAGATTGGTGTGTCCGAGACTTACAGTTGGTAAGCCTTCTCTATTTTGGGAGTCTTGGTTATTAGACTTTGTTATTTCATTTTGATTTATTGTTCGACTAAGGGCCTTATCCCAGTTTTCAAATAGAAGTTGTTTTCATGTTGTTAGAGATTTCGCAAACTGGTGTCATGTATTTTGAATATTATGAATCTCATTCCATATTGCCTAGTTAAATTTAAAAATTTACCATGTTTCTATTTTGCTAACTTTCCATATTTCTTTATATTGTATGAATATTAGGTATGATTGCCAGATAGAACAGGGGTACTCGGTCCCTTATGTTTTGAGATGTTCATCACGGTAAGGGTCTCGGCTCGAGTCGTGATAAAATTTGTATCAGAGCATGATTTATGGTTCCAGGATGTCTGCTAAGTTACCTTGGATAGAGTCCTATTTATGGGTGTGTAGTGCACCACACTTATAAGTGGAGGCTACAAGGAGTTTAGGAATAACTATCTTCTTTTCATGATTTAGTTCATACTATAGAGTATATATGTTCTCTAATCAATGATTTCCTATATTTTAGAAAGCTTTCACTCGTCTCCATCGATCTAACGAACAGAATGCTCACGCTGAGGATGTCTTCCCTACCCATGGGATGTAGACTCTTAATAGAGCTCGTACTCCTGAGTTTGTTGCTACTCTAGGAGTTCCTCCTGTTTAGACTAGTCCACCTAGGTCTACTCGATCTGGAGTCAACCGTACTCAAAACTCCAAAAAAGAGGTATCCAATGCTTTGTTTTGACAGTCTATGCATATGATAGCTCAATTAGTGGCTTCTTAGGCCTGTCGATCTGAAGATGTGGGATTTGTGTCTGGTTCGTCTGATATTACATGAGTTGGTCAATTCATGATACTGAACCCATCCAAGTTTACGGGTATGAAGGTTGAGGAGGACCCCCAAGGGTTCATTGATAGAATTGAGAAAATTTTTTAGGTTATGCATGCAAATGAAGTTGAGGGGGTTGAATTGGCAAATTATCAGTTGAAAGATATGTCCAATCACTGGTATAATGAATGGGATGATTCAACGGGTAAAGATGCTAAGCCTTCGGTGTGGGGTGAGTCTGTGGAGGCTATTATGGATCGTTTCTTTCCTCAGGAATTCAGGGAATCTGTAATACCCCAAAAGTTTAGACATTTTAGGATCATGCTTCAAACTCATGAGTAATAAATTTTTAGTGCTTTGGTAGTGCTATGATCAAGGTTGATGCATATTAAGGCCTCTAAAGTGTCCTAGCTAATAGACGAATCAAAACGTTTCCTTACTAATTAAATTCCTGAGAAGGATATTGGTATAGTCAACTTCAAACGAGCATATCTCTCATTATGCTATGAATTTCTGATCTGATGACCAACCAACAGATAGATAATTGAATTATCTTTTCAACTATTTTAATTTTGCCTAAATCTGATATCGAAGCAAGGAGCTATGCCTATTTTACTCCAACATGTCAGGATGGGAAACTGAGTGATGACATTCATGATAAGCTGTCACAAGCGTGTTGACGTATCACCAATGTTGTCAACCCTGGGCAGATTTCCACCCCTAGTGATGAAATTTTGTGATAAGTCGTTACGCCCGTGATGACTTATAACCAATATCGTCAACCTTAACCAGAAAATCAAGATTTCACCCTTTTGTGACGACATTTCGTGATGACTTATCATCAGCTTGACGACTTGTCACGAATGTCGTCAGCCTAAGATTTTCAGCAACTAGGAAGTGGTTTAGTAAGGGTATTTTGGTCTTTTTCCTTCACTTCCCACGACTTATAACCCTCAAGGAGCGTATTATCTTCCATTCTTTTTAGTTAAACATCTCAAAAATCTCTCTCATACACTGTCAACCACAAGATTAGGGTTTTCTCTCAAGATTATCTCCTCAAGAACAAGAAAATTCTCTCCCAAAGGGGTTAAACCCTAATCAAGAAAAATCAAGAGCAAGCCTAAGGATTTCTTCAAGAACCTCCAGAAACATTAAATCTCTTTCAAGATTCAATCACTAAGGTATGTGTAGTGTTCATCCATGGATCCCTTTCATCTATGGAGCTCAAGAATCATGTTTTAAATTATAAATTGTGATTTCCTTGTTATGTTATGACTATATTCATGTTGATGATTGTTGTTTGGATTCAAGGTTGTATCTTGATGTGTTTTTCATAAAGCATATGAGTAGGTTAGTAGAAACCCATGAATTTTGGATGGATTAAGATTGTCAAATTGATAAGTACACCTATGCCCAAAGTTTGCATGTAAAGTGTTTGATAAAATTCCAAGAATAATAGAATCCATATTTTTATGACTTAATAGTGCTTAAATGACAAGCCTATGTTCTATTCTTTATGACTCCATATGAACTCCACGTAATTGTTGTATGTTATTGTCATGATATGGAATGAGCATGATATTGAACCAACGCGAGTATATACATGTTGTGCACATCCCCTTCCATGTATAAGGTATTGAGAATCAAGTTTAGTATGAAATCCCCTACTTATGATATTGTGAATTGTGGATTCTATTCTTATGATCAAGTCAGTCATATGTGTCAGTTTCCTTCCATCGAGTCCTGGGGGTACTTGTACCCAAAAAATATAGTTGTGTGCCTAGATCCATGTCATGTTATCACGATACTCTTAGTCAAGCCATGATCTATAGAACTTAGACAATCATGTGACTTAGAAAATCTCAGAAATCTCATGATCTCAGTTAATTCTCAGATAATAGTACTATTCTATCATTGAACAGAAGTCAGTTACTCAGTCTATGTACAGTCAGTTAATCATGTTCAATCTCTTCAGATAGTAGAAGTTAGCACCGAGTGAACCCAAGGATGCAAACTCACCTGCCAGATAAGGGTGTGATTCTTAGCAGTCATCCTTATATTCCAGAACTACGTAGCCAGTATAGGTTGAGACATCTTAACCTATCTGATTAGGGTTAATGAGGTGATTTGTCCTGTCTGACCAGGGTCCTACCATTCTTATTAGAGTAACCTGACAAATAAGGGTCACTCAGAGCTTGTCCTTACCAGTGGTGCGGTATTGACACCCTTCTAATCAGGGAACAGATTGGACCCCAGCTCAGCTATTATAGCGCAGTTGGGGTATGTTCATTAAACAACTACCTCCCACAGTTTCAGTCACATTCTCAGTAAAAGAACTCAGTTAGTTCTTTAGATTTTAGTATACCAGGACTGTCAGATATAGTCAATTCAATTACAGTACGGAACTCAGGTTGTTCCATCAGATTTAAGATTGTCAGACACAGTTATCCATGTCATCAGAAATCCTAGTATTAGTCATGTTAGTTATCAATAAACTATGTATTAGTGTACAGATCTAGATATCACGTATTCATGATCTCAGTTACTATGTATGTATGTTTGTACTCTCACGTTCATATTAGTCATTCAGTTAGCACTACTCATGCATGTAAGCCCTTTTGCATATAGCCTACCTCACTCGTATACTCAGTACTTTCAGTTGTACTGATGTATTTGTGCTATGGTGCTTTCTTTTATGTTACACCATAGGTTCAGTGCCACGAGTTCCAGATCAGCAGTAGTAATCGCATTTCAATAAACAGAGTTGCAGTGAGTCCTCTTCATTCGAGGATGATATGATTTGACTTTATTTATTTTCTTAGGTTTTCTTTCAGTTTACGGAGTTAGTTGGAGACATGTTCCTTCAACTCCTTACACAGACAGTATTTAGAGGCTTTCAAATTTAGTTCAATTTTTTTTTCAGAATTCAGTTGTTTTGGGTATATGTTACCCCATATGGATGTTATGATTTGTCAGATATTTTATTCAGTTGAACCTTATGGCCTATTATTCATGTTTGCCATATTTTACATATATATTATTTAGTTTATAGGTACAGATATTAATCATGGGTTAGCTTGTGGTCCTTCGGGGTTATAAGCACCGTGTAGCATTCCGATTTAGAAAATTGGGGTGTTACAAAGTTGGTATTAGAGCCTAAGGTTCAATAGAGTCCTAAGAAGTTTGTAAGTCGCATCTAGTAGAGTCGTGTACATGGGTGTGTTGCGCACCACATTTATGTACAGTAGGCTATACAATGTTTTAGGAACAGTTCCCTTCTTTCGGTATTTAGGTCATTCTAGTGATCATGATCTCAAGTTAAACTCTCAGTCTAATTCGCTCTTCTCTTATTTCAAAACATGCCTCTAAAGAGAAGAAACCAGCCAGCTTCTCAGCTTGAAGATCCTTTATGCAAACATACTTCTCATGCGGAGTTTAGGGCCGCATTCACCACACTTTCTCAGTCTGTGGCTACCCACAATGAACAACCACCAGCTATTTTGACCAATCCAGTGGCCAACTCAACCGCATCTAGGATTTGGGACTTCACCCGAATGAACCCTCCATCTTTCTTCGGTTCTAAGTCTGATGAAGACCCCCAATAATTCATTGACCAATTCCAGCAGGTCATAGACATCATGGGAGTTAATTTTTGTCAGAATGTCGAGTTAGCCGCATACCAATTAAAGGATTTTGCTCTCACTTGTACAAATAGTGGAAGTCTGAGAGGTTAGAGGATACAGGTCCTATAGAGTAGGAGGAATTTGTCACGGCTTTCTTAGACAGATTCTTTCCCTAAGAGCTGAGAGAGGCAAAAGTTCTAGATTTTATTAACCTCAAGTAGATAAATATGACGATTAAAAAGTACTCTCTCAAATTTACTCAGTTAGCCAGATATGCCCCTCATGAGGTTGCAGACAACAAGGCTACATGTCAGGGGTAAATAATAGTGTGGTAAATGAGTGCAAGTCTGTGATACTAAATAATGATATGACTTTAGCCAGGCTCATGACCCATGATCAGCAAATGGAGGATCAGATATTAGGACTAGGGAGAGGCAGAATAAGAGAGCAAGGTCAAGAAGTTTTAGTTTTGCTCAATCCAAATCAGAAGGAGGAAATCGTTCACAGTTTTTTCCTAAGCCAACAGTTCCAGCTCTTTATTCTGCCAGTTCCCCAGTGCCAAAATTCAAAGACGGTAACCGAGATCGATCACTAGGCTCTAAGTCTTAGGGTAGTGTCAGCAGTGCCCGAACTAACCCCCTGTGTCAGACTTATGGTAAGAACCACAACAGTACCTGTAGAGCTGGTAGCGATGTTTATTTTAGTTGTGGAAAGCTAGGCCACAGGGTTAGAGAGTATCCGCAGTCAGGTCTACAGGGTCAGCAGAGTCGGTCCATAGCCCAGTCCAATCGCCCAAATTAGCAGGGTGCCACTTCCAGTGCTACTAGTAGGCGACGCCGAAACATACTATGCTCTTCATACCCGAAAGGATCAGGAAAATTCTCTTGATGCCGTTACTAGTACATTGCAGATTTTTAATGTTCATGTTTATGCTTTGATAGATCCACGTGCATCCTTGTCTTTTTTTACTCTTTATATAGCAGGCAATTTCAGAATCGGTCTTGAAATTTTAGCAGAGCCCTTTTTACTCTTTACCCCGTGGGTAAAACCATCATAGCTCGGCGGGTATATAGGAACTACCCGTTTATGATATTTCAAAATCCACACCAGCAAATTTATTCGAGTTAGAGATGACTGATTTTGATGTCATTCTCATCATAGATTGGTGTAACACCCCGTACTTAATTACGTGCATTAGCCATTATTATATGTGTTGGAGTATATGTATTGATCCTAAGTTAGGTATATATGAGTTTAAGTATGAGTATTGATTATTTTGAGATGGTTTCAAGTGTATAGTTTGATTATACGTGTATAGGACTCGACTTTATTTATACCAGAATTTTCCCGTCGATGGTTCCATACGAAGGTTATTGAATAAGCTTTCCAACGATATAAAGATTTCCAAAAACGGACAAGTTTCAGATATAATCGAGCACATTCGAAACTATAAAACGGTAGCCGGGATGTTGTGAACAGTAAATGTGCAGGAAAATTTCCGGCACACAAACTACTGAGGCCTGCCAGTTTTTTTGGGTCAATTTTGAACGATCATAACTCCCTCAATATAATGAACTAGGATATATCCCACCTATCAAAAGAAAGATATTTGAGTCTTCTTTCCAATGCAATTGGTTTCATCCAAATCCAACATCTGAGTAAGGAGTTATACTCGTTTTACTTCAGCCTCTCAAAACAGTTTTTTAGGGTCAACTTCAAACAAACATAACTCCTTGTACAGTACGAACTGGGTGGACTAATTTATATGAAATAAAATTCCTTTGAATTATCTTTCCAACGATACCAATTTCACCCAAATCCAATATCGGAGCAAAGAGTTATGGCTGATTTACTTTAGCCTATCAAAACAGTCCACCATGGACTGATTCGGATTTACTTAAATTTTTAAGGGCAATATGGTCATTTTGCATCACCTCATGGACGAAAATTGGTCATTATATACATATAATTAGTCTCATATCCATCAATTATCATCAAATTATTGAAAATAAGAAACCCTAGCCTAATT
>NW_025892419.1:0-3054 GCF_002878395.1 Capsicum annuum | reverse complement strand
TCTGTTGTGTTGTTCTTGCTTTTCTTTTACTTGTGGTTTGCTTTATTTTGCCCGATTCCAACAAACTGGTTTCAGAGCCTGTTCGATTGTTTTCTCGGGGATGGCAACGATGAAGTATGATATTTCGTTGTTGGATCGCAATACCAGATTTTCATTATGGTAGGTTAAGATGCGGGTTGTGCTCGCATAGATGGATTTGGACGATGCTTTATTAGAGTTTTACAAGATGCTCTCATCGTGGACAGACGAGGACAAACAATGCAATGATCGGAAGGCTATATCTCAGATCTACCTTTATTTATCCTATCAGATTCTACAGAATGTTTTGAAGGAGACCATAGCCACTGCGTTGTGGTTGAAATTGGAATAGTTGTGTAAGACGAAGATCCTAACAAGTAAGTTGCATGTCAAACAACGACTTTATTTCCATCGCATGTTTGAGTGTGTGATACAAGAATGACAACGGAAGGCACAAAACAAACACCAAATCAGCCCACTAGTTTGAAGAACCCGTGGACTTATTTGGTGACCACTCTCGGATTCACTACAATTACAAGAAGAACGAAATATAAGGGTGTGTTTCACCCCCTAAACAGCTACCAAACTAGATTTAACAACACAAGATGACAACAACAATGAGGTAACAATAACAACACATCACAGGTCACATTAACAAGAAAAAGAAATAACGATTACAACAAAACAAAGGATAGATAGTTATACAAAATGAAGGTGTAATCATAAAAACCCAAGAGCCTATTCAACTCTTGGACCTTTAACAATACACACAACGAATACCTAACTCCTACGTTGGCTCAAGAGTGACCTCGATCTCCCAAGCATCCAACGTTTCCAAGCTTGAATCCAACACGAGTGATTCCACACTCAAGTTGATTTCCCTAGTTACAATATCGGCCAAGGAGGGCCATTCTCAAGAGAGATGTTTGTAAGGGTTACACTTTCATATCCAACAAAAACTAATGAATGAAACCCTAAAAGGTTCTATTTCTAGATATTACAAAAATAGTGTGAAATATCCATAATACACCTCAAGGGTGAGGTGCCCATCAAGTGCAAGAAGTGGGCTGATTTTGGTGTATTTAGGCCCTCTTTTACACTTCACTTGTGCATTCCTTGGACTGATTCATTAAGCACTTATTTATGTCCATCCTCGTGGTCGTACTTGTATCATCCTTCCCTTCTTGAAAAGGATTCAACATCTAATCCATACCTCGCAAAATCAAGAGAAGACAACAAGCACACATCCTCAAGACATGAGGGGTTAGGGTTAGCAAAATTCACACATCATATTCCATACCGGAGGGGGGGGGGTTACAAACTTGGAGTATATCTATGGGTCCTTTGTGTTGAACATAAAAAGCATAGTACAAAAGACACAAAGGAAGTGGTCATGATCCACAAAAAGAGATAAGGAAGAACTTTATCTTCCTTCATTAGCACCAACAACCAAACATTGCTTATCATCTTGACCAAGCATTAAGTGGGGAGTGTAGAGATTTTCATATTCCAAGAAGGTGCCGGGATCAAATGAAAAAATTAACCAAGGGTCTAAGCTGAGGCTAGCCCTTCCTTCCCCTAGAATGTCACTCGTACACTCACACACAAAAACATTTTCATACACATGGTCTATATGAACAAAACTAATTGCAATGCTTTTACCACACAAGATGTTCAAAGAGTCATGTGCATTATCAAGATCAATTCTATAGAGATCATCACTAACTTGAGAATTTTTAAGTACACTATTCACATGCTCAAGTAGTGAACTACATCTAAGAGTAAATTGATCATCATACACCCCAAGAGTACTACCAAGAGTACTCATTTTCGAGACTACACATTCTTTGCTTATAAGAGTACTGTCATCTTTCAAGAAGAGATTTATATCTTTAGAAGGAATGTTGTCACACCAAAGTGGGTTAGCAAAAAGGCTACAGCCTTCAGGGCAAGCTACACCATCATTTTCACCACTAGGTTCATTAGGAGTGTTTATATCATCTTCAAAAAGACATTAAACCTAAAGATCGTGATCTATCTCAGGGCCAGATTTGGAACTAGCAAGTGCTTCACTCTCTATAAGTTCACTATCAAGTACCAAAGATCTTTCAATCTCATTTTTACCTTGGTGTTGGTCGGGGCAGCCCATCTCTTCCTTCAGGAAGCTCTCGGCACAAGGTGTTTGGACAAGGAAATTTGAAGTTTGTGTGATAAGTTTATGTAACAATTGGTGTAGCTTTTCCACGTGCTATTTCATTTCATCAATATCGTCATTGATGCGATTAAACGTGGCATCAAGATTAGTGGCAGCCATGGTAACTAAAGCAAAGGAAAAAAACAACCAATAAAACAAACTTGTTAGTTCAAAATGCCTCACCATACTCTCACTCTCGATTTTATCTCATGCTTGGTTTCACAAGCGTTGAAAGTCGGCTTGTACTTCGTGAGTGATTGAGGGTCGAGTCTACTCTTACCCGAAAATGGATTTTTACTTGAGTTGACTCAAAGAAAATTGGTTTACGGATTGGAACCAACAAGATACAACGAATTCACAAAAGAGAAAAGCACACAACAAATGCTAAACACGAATGAACAAACACAAAGACTAACTAACAATCTAGTAGATGAGTACTAGTTTGCCAATTAGTATTGGAACCAACAAACGAAACTACAAAATAATAAAAAAAACTAAGAAAATCTGAAATTTGACCTCAAAAATGATGTGTGAACAGTAACTTGATGATATGGAAGTCCACTATTGGCCACGGTTCTTGGCAATTTTTAATTTCTCAAGTTGAAGCTTTGGTCAATTTACAATTTGGGAATTAGGAAATTTGTTTAAGGAAAGAAAATTCAAACAAGTCTTGGAGCATTTTTTTCAACTTCAAGTTTCAAGACTTGACTTTCTTGTACTCCTTCTTAAAACATGGACCCTTGTTTTATGGGAAAGTGGGTGAGATGTGATTGACTAGTTGGTGAGTTATGGCAACTCTTTCAAGACTAACAAAGTTCTCACACCTTTTCCTTCACCTTTTT
>NW_025892418.1:0-22534 GCF_002878395.1 Capsicum annuum | reverse complement strand
AATACCAAGTTTTAGGTTTTATTAGGTATCATTTTTCCATCTCTTGTCTTTTATTAAGGTTTTGTTCCATACTTAAAAGAGATTGTTACATAATTTTTCTCTAAGATTCATTGGAGTTTGTGTGGATCTAGATTTGTTTATCATAGTTTCTTTTGAAGATTGGAGAACAACAATTGTGACTTTTGTAAATAAGTTTTGACTTAATTTATGTATAACACAAGGACTTCTTCTCTTTCTTGGGTGGAAATGTGTGGCTAAAATCCCATAACTAGGGTTATGGAAGCCTTGATGTGAAAAACTGATTTTGGGTTGTGAATCTAGTAAATTCCCATTAACAATTGATATTGCATAAACTCTTATTCATTTTAATGACTTTTCTTGGTTTTAAACTTGAAGAGTGGACCCAAGAACAACACTTGTTTAAATAGAAAAGTGCTTGTTGGGAAAAGAAAAGGTTTATACAAATCTATTGACTTTAATCTTTGGATAGAGGGTAGATGCCTTAATCGGATCAATCCCTGTGAGAATGGAATTGAATAAATAACTTGTTTCTTAAGTCTGAAAGAATTAAGGGATTAATTACTCATTTTGGGTTAAGAAACTAATGGGTAAATCATAGAATTCAATTTATCTTGCAATTGAAATTGTTTATTGGGAATCCAAAATAGTTCACAACCCTAGTTTCTTAAACATTTTGGTGACCATAGCTCTAGTTTGACTACTCTTATTGAATTATTATTTGTAATACAATCAATATTTGGATTACTCTCTATGACAAGCAATTAAATACAATTGATCAATCAATACCCTCTCTCTCTATTTTGGAGCCTTCGATTAATAGTCTAATAACAACCATAATACTTAGTGAATACAGTATTCTCTGTGGGATTCAAAACCCAATCCCATTGGGTTCTATATTTGACAGCGACCGCTTACTCTCTCATAAGAGAAATGTAATTTTGGCGTATCAAATTTTGGCACCGTTGTCAGGGAATACGGTTGTCAATTAAGTTTGTGCTTATTAATTGACCTTTGGTCAAGTTTCCCAAATTTTACTTTTGTTTGTTGTTTTTGTTCTGTGCAGGGGAATTATTGTGTGTGCCTAGTACACAAATATCGGGTGCACCATTATTACCAATACATTCGGAACCTTCAGTAATTTGTAGAATAGCAGATCCCCAAGATGTTGAGAGTCTAGCTGCTTTGTCTAGAGCTTAACTAAATCAGCAGAATGATGGTTAGCAAACACGTCATCCTAATCCTAATGATGATTTGGGGGATGACGACTTGTTAGATCTTGTTAATCGATGGTGTGCAGAGAATGTAGCTGTATCAATGAATAGAAATGTAAATAAAAATCGTCCTTTTAGGGCAAAACCTAATCGCCAAGTTATGCAATTTGATCTTAATGATGATGAGGATATAATGGATGGAGCTGGTTCCACTGGAGCTATTATTCCTCCACCTATAGCACTAGGAGCAAAGTTCAATATTTCTAGTATAATGATTCAACTCCTTTATCTGAAGGGGTTGTTCGGTGGACTCCTGGGAGATGATCCTGATATGCATTTAGTGAACTTTATCACTATTTACAAGTCCTTTGATAACCCAGGAGTCAAACAGAATGCCATCCTCTTGTGTTTATTTTTATTATCTCTATCTAGGGAGGCAACATTATGGCTTAATAAGTTGACACCTAATTCTATAACCAACTGGAGGTAGTTGAAAGAGGTTTTCCTAGAAAGGTTCTTTCTGCCTTCTAGGAGGGTACAGTTGAGGGATGAGATCAACAACTTTAGGCAGCTCCCAATCGAAGATCTTCACGAGACATGGAAGAGGTTTAAAATAAAGTTGATGTAGTGCTCGAATCATAATATGACAGATATTCATCTGATGGAGACTCTTTATTGGGCTTTGAAATCTATTACAAAGATAGTTGTTGATAATTCTGTAGGGGGATCATTTGTGGATCTCAAATTTCAAAAGGCCTCAAAAATGCTAGATTGGATGACCAAACAAAGTAGAGCCTGGCATACCAGGGATTCTATGGCAGCAACCCCTACTGTGTCTATTGGTATGACTGTAGAACAACATAAGAAAGAGGAAGAACATGATCAAGATATGTCATAATTGAAGACACAAATAGATTTTTTGACCAAGCACTTATTATCAGCAAAGATAGAAAAAGTAAAAGTTGTTGCCTCATAAGGTAGAGATGATTCTGATTCTAAATAAGAGGCTAACTATTTGAATAACCAAGGGGGATTCCGAGGCAATAGACAAGGAAATCAAGGTCGAAACTACTATGACAAGGCTATTTACAAGGATAGAGATCAAGGAAATTGGAAAAGCAAGAATGATAGGAGTGGGCTATATGTACCTCACGAAAGCAGAGATAATGTTGCAACTAGCTCTAGCAAGATGTCCATGGAGGACACGATGGAGAAATTATTAAAGGGAGTTGTAGCTACCAACTCTGGGGTGACTACCATGAAGAGCGATTTGTCTTCTATGAGTCAGTTGGTAAACTCGTACTCCACTTCGATCAAATAATTGGAACAATAAATAAGCTAACTTTATGTAGTATTAAATTAGAGAAAGAGTGGAATACTACCATGTGATACAATTCAGAACCCTCGAAATGATGGCTCGTGCATGGCTATTACCACATGGAGTGGTAAGGTTTTATCAGGACCTTCTTTGGGCAAAGCTGTGAGTGATGAGGTGATCAAAGAAGATGTTGATCTTGAAGAAGATAATCCAGTAGAGTTTAAAAAGTTGGATGGCATTGATATTCCTTCTAATCATCAGCAGGTAGATGAGATAAAAAAATAGAAAGATAAGGAGAGGGAAGTAGTGGTGAATACTCTCCCAAAACCACCACTTTTTTTTCCTCAAAGATTAAAAAAGAAGGCTAATGACATAAAATTTAGTAAATTCATGGCAATGTTGAAGCAGATGACAGTGAATATGCCTTTGGTAGAGGCACTTGAGCAAATGCTAGGATATTCTAAATTTATGAAGGATTTTGTAACAAAGAAAAGAGTGGTAAGATACAAACCAGTGGATAATCTCCATTATGGTAGTGCTATTTCTACAAGGTCCTTGGTGTAGAAGAAGGCAGACCCAGGAGAAATCACTATCCTTGTACGATTGGATCTCTGGAATAATTTAAGGCCTTATGTGATCTGGGAGCGAGCATCAATTTGATGCCGCTATCTATTTATAAAAAATTGGGTTTGGGAGACCCCACACCCACCAACATGCAACTTGTGATGGTGGATGGGTTGGTAAAATGACCTGTTGGATTTTGTATGATGTGCTGGTGAAGGTGGCTAGCTTCATATCTCCTATAAATTTCATCATTCTGGATTGCGATGTGGACTTTAAGGTTCCTATAATCTTGGGTTGACCTTTCCTCACAACTAGAAGTGTGCTGATTGATTTACGAGCCAATGAGCTCTTATTTAGGTGGAATGATAAAGTGTTGCGATTTGATGTGTGATAATCGATAAAGCAGCATAAAAAAATAAGTGTTTTCTCAATTGTTGATGTATATTATGAAGATGAGTAGGAGGTGCCGATAGAGGAGAAATTTATTGTTGAGCCTCTAGCTACAGTGTTGATGAATTTTGATCGTGAAGGCAGTGAGGAGTATGAAGAGACTGTTTGTGCTTTGATAGGAATGGGATCATATTCTTATGCTCCTAAGAAGCTATATCTTGATCTTAAATTGGCCAACACCACCGAATAAGCCATCCATTGAAGATCCACCAATGTTGGAATTGAAAGAGCTACCAGGGCATTTAAGGTACGTGTTTCTAGGCAATGAAAACACGCTACCCATTATTATTGCAGCTTATTTGGGAGAGCAGTAGGTGAAAGCACTTATTTTGATGCTCCAGAGGTATGAAAGAGCAATAGGCTGGACTATTATAGATATTATTGGCATTCCCCCTGGCATATGCACTTATAAGATACAACTTAAGGAAGATTGTACTCCAACCATCGAGCATCAACACTATCTTAACCCACCAATGCAAGAGGTGGTTAAGAAGGAAATTATTAAGTGGCTGGATGCAGGAATGATTTATCTTATTTCTGACAGTAAATAGGTAAGCCCAGTTTAATATGTGCCCAGGAAAGGGGGCATGACTGTTGTTTCAAATAAAAAGGATGAGTTAATTCCTCTCAGGACTATGACTGGGTGGAGATTTTGCATGGACTATCGCAAACTAAACTCATGGACTTTGAAAGACCACTTCCCAATGCCCTTTATGGATCAAATACTTGATTGATTGGTGGGAAGGGGGTGGTATTATTTCTTGGATGGCTATTCTGGTTATAACCAGATCTGTATTGCTTTTGAAGATTAGGAGAAAACAGCATTCATATACCCGTATGGAACTTTTTCATTCAAGCAGATGTCGTTTAGGTTATGTAATGCACCCGCTACTTTTCAACGGTGCATGATATCTATGTTCTCAGATATGGTGGAAGACACCCTCAAGGTGTTCATGGATGATTTTTCTGTGCTAGGAGATTTGTTCGAGCTATGTTTGGAAAACCTGAGTAGAGCCTTACAAAGGTGTGTGGAATTCAATTTGGTTCTTAACTGAGAGAAATGCCACTTCATGGTGAAGGAGGGCATTGTTCTTGGGCACACAATTTCAGCAAAAGGGATAGAGGTTGATTGAGCCAAGGTTGAGGTTATTGAAAAGCTACCACCTCCTATCTCAGTGAACGGAATTCATAGTTTCATTGGTCATGCTGGCTTTCATCAAAGGTTTATAAGGGACTTCTTCAAGATTACAAATCTACTTTGCAAACTTTTGGAGAAGGAAGCTAAGTTCTCCTTTGATGATGATTTCTTGAAGGCATTTGAATGCCTCAATAGAAAGCTGGTTGAGGGTCCTATCATTGTTGCACCGGATTGGTCAAAACCGTTTGAGATCATGTGTGATGCAAGCGGTGTTCCCCTTGGAGCTATGTTAGGGAAAAACAAGGATAAATTGTTTCATCCAATCTATTATACCAGCAAAGCACTAAATGGAGCTCAAAAGAAATACATCATCACTAAATAAGAGATTTTTGTTGTAGTCTATGCTTTTGAAAAATTCCAAGCGTATCTGCTCGAAACTAAGGTGGTGTTCCACACTGACCATGCAGCCTTGAGATATTCGATGGAAGAAAAGAATCCGAAGCCAAGGTTGATTAGATGGGTGCTGCTGATTCAAGAATTTGACTTTGAAGTTAAAGATAGAAAGGGGTGCGAAAACCAAGTTGCGAATCATCTGTCTAGGCTAGAAAGTGAACAAGCAATTAGAGATGAATATAAGATCAATAATGAATTTCCTTATAGGAAATCTTGGTTGCTGTAATAGAGAAAATACCTTGGTATGATGATTTTACAAATTATGTGGTGAGCGAGGTGATACCAGAGAATCTTTTCTTTTAATAAAGGAAAAATTTTCCCCATGATATGACCCATTACTTCTGGGATGAGCCATATCTTTTTAGGCGGTGTGTGGATGGTATTATTAGACGGTGTGTCCCAGAAGTAGATATGTTGAGTATAGTGGAAGCAACCTATGCCTCCCCAGTTGGAGGTCACCATGTAGGTGATCGAACTGCAAGGAAAGTGCTTCAGAGTGGCTACTATTGGCCCTCTTTATTCAAGGATACTTATGAGTTCATGAAGAGATGTGACAAATGCCAAAGGCAAGGGTCCATCTCAAAGTTCCATGAGATGCCAATTGTCTAAAATACTGGAGGTAGAATTATTTGATGTATGGGGCATTGATTTCATAGGGCCTTTTGTGAGCTCATTTGGGATGAAGTACATACTAGTTGCTATTGACTACGTGTCAAAATGGGTCGAGGCTATGGCTCTGGTGGATAATGAAGGAAAGTGAGTTATTGTATTCTTAAAAAGAAATATCTTCTCTCACTTTAGGGTACACATACCATCATAAGTGATAGAGGATCACACTTTTGCAATAAGATATTCAGAGCCACCTTGGAAAAATATGGAGTCAAATAGTATAAGGTGGCTACCCCATACCACCCACAGACCAGTGGGCAGGTGGAGATCTCTAATTGGGAAATTAAAGTTATACTTGCCAAGACTATAAATGCTAATAGGAAAGATTGGTCTAGGAAGCTAGATGATGCCTTATAGGCATATTGAATGGCTTTCAAGACACCAATTGGCATGCCACCATACCAACTAGTATATGGCAAGGTGTGTCATTTGCCGATTGGACTGGAGCATAAAGCACTATAGGCACTAAAGTGGCTTAATCTGAACTGGAATGAGGCAGTGGATATGAGGTTGGGGCAGCTAAATAAGATAGATGAGTTCCATCTTGGGGCTTATGAAAGACTTGACTTGTACAAAGAAAGAATGAAGAAGTACCATGACCGCTGAATTGAAAAGCGAGATTTTCAGAGAGGTGACTTGGTTCTCTTCTTCAACTCTTGACTCAAAATTTTTCTAGGTCAATTTAAAGTTAACCAAGTCTACTCATATAGAGTTATGGAACTCAAAAATGAAGATAGAAGTGTTTTCAAAGTCAACGGGCAATGAGTCAAACTGTACATTGGTCCAATGGACTTGATTAGAAGTATTGATACTATCTATCTCGATGAAGTATGAGTAATCGAGATAACTGAGTTATGTCGCGATGATAAAGCAAGCGCTAGTGGGAGGAAACCCATGATGTGTTGTTGTAAAGGCATTAGTTAAATTATTTTTGTTGTTTTGTCCATTTTTGATGTGTTTAAGAAGTGTGCAGGATCAAAAGTACAGCAAAAAAGAGTGATAGAGTTTGAAAAAAGGTGAAAATCAGAGCTATTGGAGCAAAAGTGACAGTTGATTTGGTGGACCACCAGTCATCTGATGGACCACCATTTCTACCATCTTAAAAAGGCTAAAAAATTCATTCACTGGATAAAGTTGACGATCAAAATGGTAAACCGTCACAAATTTGGTGGACCACCAAATCGACCGTCAAAACTCAAGCTGGTAGCCTAAGTTATGGTAAGGGACGACGATCAAAGTGGTGTACCATCACCAAATTGGTGGATTGCCAAATTAACCGTTGTTGTTAAGTTGAAGTGACCATGTTCTGGTAAGATGTGACGGCCTAATTGGTGGTCCTTCACATGTCCGACGGACCATCGCTTAAGCTGTCGAAGTTACCCTAATGCTGGGTTGGGCTGGGTTAAATTACAAACCTATTTAAAGGACCCATACTTGACCTAAAAGATCTTAAAGAGGTAAACTAAAGCGGTTACAACATTTGTAACCTCTTCCAACTATTCAACTGTTTTACTCTCTTTGCATTTAAAGTATTTGAAATCAGTTACTCCATCTAGGACTTTCCATCTCCTTTCTTTTTCTACTATTTAAAGAAACCCTCTCTGCTTGTTCTCTTCACCACAAACAAGTTGCAATTAAAATTAAACAAGTTCTAAGTTAGTCTTGCTCTCTAAAAGTAACAAGTTAGTTCACAGTAAACTCAAGGTATGAGTGTGACCCTACTCTTCTTTTGTTGAATTGAAATGACCTGAATGGCTGATTTGTTGTTAAAATTCTATCTTGTTATTTTCTTTTGAATTATTAGGTATCAATACTGTTGAGTGAAGTCTAAGTATCTCATATGTGTAAAAGTGAGAAATTGTGTGCATAAACGTGAATTGGGTGTCAATTGTTGCTTAAAAAGTTGGGGTGTATACTAAATAAATGACAAAATGTCGAATCAAAAATTAAAGCTGAAGAAGGGAGTATGACGGTCAAAGTGGTGGACCTTCACTTTTGTGACGAGCCTCTAACTTAACCGTCACAATGACCCTAGATATGACACCCACTGGAAAAGATGTGACGGCCCAAGTGGTGGTCCGTCGCTGTCTCGACGGACCACCAAATGGACCGTTGCAAGACCCTAAAATTTCAGGCCTTCTGCATAAGACCTGATGGACCACCTGGTGGACCCTCAATTACCTGACGGACCACCAGTGTGGTCGTTAACCCAAAATTTTCATTGTTTTGTCCTGTTTTGTGCTGTGAACTCATTTCTTACTTCTTCTTAAGGTATTACGGCTCCCAAACTTACATTAAACAGGGGAGGAAGATCTCAAAAGGGTAGAGGCGAACCAACACCCGATTACAACACCAGGAAACATAAAAAGGAAACTTTTCGTCTCTCTCAGTCTGAAAAGAAGAGCGACAGCAGTACCAGCTTGATCCCGGATGATGAAATGGTTGCTACAAACAAACCCAAAATTGTTGAAGGTAAAACTGAGGTTGGTGACGTAGGAGAGCAAAAAGAGGAAACTAAGGTAGAGAGTGAACCCGAGGATATTAACGTAATCAAATGTAAGGCTCCTCGGGTTTGAGATACGATTAGATAGAAGATAGATGAAGCAAGAGAGAAGTTCTATGATAGATTGACACCCACAGAAAGAGGAATAAAAAGACCATTCATGGAGGAACATCAGATTATGACAATGGAGCTTCATGAATACCCTGAATTGGAATGCCATTTTAATGAGTATGAGATAGCATAGATGAGCAGACCACCAAGAGCATACCAACCAAATTGGATAAGAGAGTTCTTTGCTAATTATCTTGTGTTAATAGAAAAGAAAATTCCAAAGGGGGCATCTGTTACCAGTTTGCTAAATAGAGAGTCTATGCCTGTGCGAGGAGTGACTATCGATATCTCAGCCTAACAATCAATAAGATATTGTTTGAGCCAGAATATGAGGCTCCACTTACTATACCGAATCTTAAATTTAGGTTGAGGATTGCATCTACTCAGAGGCCATGGGTGGCTTCGTTATTAAATAATGATGGCAGCCCCTCTTGGTTGACAAATCCACGGGAGTGTATTGCAAAGTATTCCATTACCTTCAAAGGTAAGTTCTGTCAGGCAATTGTTTTCTTAAGGCTGATGCCAACAAAAGATGATGGAAATTTGGATAAGCATAGAGTAGTATTGGTGGAAAGCTTGGTTTTGGGGCTGCCAGTTGACTTCGACCAGATTATTACAGATGAGGTGTTTGTAAAAGCACATAAGACAACCAGTGAATTGTCATTCCCCCGCTTAATCACTGATTTATGTAAACAGACAGGTGTGCATTTGATTCGTGGAGTTGAAAATTAAATCCCGGCTACACATAAATAAGAAATTGAGAATTTAAAAGATGACTCAAAGTTCGAGATGCGTGTTACGAAGCTGCCTGCTTACTAGACTTAATCGACACCACCTCCTGATGCTACTAAAATGCCTGAAGGTATGCCTTTGCCTATCATCACTTATGTGCCACCTGAGTATGTGCCTCCAAATACATCTGCAGGGTCAGGTTCTGCACAGTCTATGGGTGGAGCAGATTTTGCTAAATACAGGTTCACACTGGAAAATATTGCAAAGTCGGTGAAGATGCAAAAGAGGTTTTAGAGACAACTAGATAAGTGGGTTATAGACTTTAAGCCCTTTGTTGACGAAATTATAGCTGAGGCCCTTCGTCCATTTCAAACCATTCAAGATAGGATGGAAAACATAGAGCATCATATTAACAAAAGACTAGATGAACTGTCTCTCTCTGCTCTTGCCAAGCTCATGGATGAATTCGAGTAAGCAAAGGTAATATAGCAGAGCTGAAGGGAAGGCAGCCATATCAGCCTGTGTTTAATCTAATTTTTGTGGAGAGTGATGATGATGAAGGTATAGTGGACTTGATGGGAAGGCCCGTGAAAGACAAAAGAAAGCAGCAGATAGATAAGAAAGTTGTAAGGAAAGAAGAAAAAAGGAGAAAAAAAGCTGCTATGATATCAGAGAAACAAGAACAACATGATCCGAAGAGAGCTCGCCAGAAATTAAGGAAATATAAAGAAAAGAGAAGGAAGAGAGTAGAAGCTGATACAGTAGGAGTGTCCATGAGTATTGCCCCAGTAAGGGGGTAAAGTTCTACATCGGCCCGAGAGATGATTCTTCCAATTTAGGAGGGGGAAGTTTTGAGTTCCCCTACTACTATAGGGGCCAACACTGCACCAGGTGAGGATGCAAGAGCCTCACTATACTTCACAGATGCCTTAGATGATTGAGAGGTAAGACAAGTATACCCATTCCTTTGTAAGTTATTTAAATGCTTCGAGGACAATGCATGTACTTTATGTAGGGGTGAGGTACTTGTTCCAGGTAGTGGTTGTGTTGCCAACATTCTGGACCCCTACCATGTGTTATGTAGAATAAAGGACATGTCTAGGTTTAATTTTAGATTTTTATTCTTCTTGTTTTTAAATCTTGTTACATTGCTAAGGGTGGTCCATGAAATACAAATGTTGGTTGTGTTAATATATCTTGTTGTAAGTATGGGTGATGAATGATGTTGGAATCTAACTATGATTGTTTCCATTTAACTATTTACTTTTGCTCCCTAGAATATGTCATAAACTGTTAGTGAATCTGTAATTGTCATTATTCTGTAAATACATATGATATGTGATGCAAATCTTAAGAACAGTACAATAGGTGTGACTCAGTTGCTACTGTGTGTGCCAGTGTTTGTATTAGTTCTTACATAGTATAGTACCTAGAACTTGCTTGGTTTAATTGATGTTGTTCTGTAGTTGATGGGATAAGAATTGATGGCAGGCCACTTTGTGCTTTAAGTCCATGTATCCAAAAGAATTGAATCCACCAAAAATAAGTTTCCACTTTTTGTACCCTTCTTTGAGCCTTTGTAAATTTTTCTTTATCACCAAGCCTTCTAGTTAACTCTCTTTCAGTTGTTGACCCCTAGCTCTGGCCTTGTCCTAGTAATGGGCTATGTGTACCTAAACTTAGGAAAAACACCTAAGTTGAGGGTGGCTATTGTAGGGTTGTTAGTTGTCTAATGGAAAGTTGGTTTAGTATTTTGAATTAAGAGTATCTGGCCCTGGTCTAGTCAAGAAAATGTACATTTTGACTTATGGCATCAGCCTAAGTTGAGAGTGGTTGATGCTTGTATATATATATAAAAAAACAAATTATATAGGTGGTCTACTGTGGTAAGCATGAATAATTGCGAAAAAGGTAAGAGTTTGTAGGCAAAGAGAGTTAAAGTGTAGTTCTTAGTCACATTTGTCCAAAATCCTCCTGACCTAGCCTGATACCTCAATACTAGCCTAGAAAAGTCCTGCTTGATCTTGAAAATCAGCTATAAGGAGGCAATAGATGATAAGGGCAAGATTATGGGTGCAGGTACTATGTTTGTAACTTCTTTGATGAGTGAGAGGGTTGTAATTTGTATCGACAAAATATATCGAATGGTGGATCTCCTTGACTATGAGGGAAACTTGAGTAACACTTAATTTGGCTGATCTTTGTAGATACTTGTATCTATGTTGTGAAGATGAATTGAATTTGAAACGATACCGGTTATAGACTCTGACATGTGAAAGCATATGATTTGGATGACAAGTGAATGGTTGTGTGAGAATTGGTTCAATGGTAAATTCCCATCATTATATTATTCATATTTCCAATTTGATACTGAGTTGCTTGAGGACAAGCAATGATCTTAAGTTGAGGGTGTTGATGTTCCGTCTTTTGACGTAACATTTTTCATCTTTTTCTTGGGAAAATTGCATGTTTCAAGCAACCAAGGTTGCATTTAATGCTGGTTTTTAGTGTTTCACGGTAAAGAGCTGACTAAAAGAAAAGACTCAGAAAATCTGCTAATGTACACTTCTGACGGTTAAAATGGTGGACCGTTAACTTTGTGATGGACCACCAACTCAACCGTCATCTCGAGGCAGAACTCATGACCTCTGAAGAGCCAGTGATGGGCCATGTGGTAGACCGTAAACCTTTTGATGGACAACCACTTTGGCCATCAGCGTAAAACAAGACCAAACATCTTGAAAGTTTTAGCGACAGCCAACACGGTGGACCATCAATACTACAATAGACCACCATTCCAACCCTCAAGACTATCTAAAAACTGACTCTAAAGGGTCATCATAGATGGTCCAAATGGTGGACCATCAACCCTGCGATGGACCACCACTTTGGCCATCAGTCTTATCCAGAATATTACCCTCAAGTATCAGCAGCGATGGTCCAAATGGTGGACTGTCAACCTTGCGACGGACCACCACTTTGGTCATCACTTTTAACGTGGATTTTATAATATTCAAGTTTTATATCCTTTTTAACTGGGAACATATAAATACCCAGTTTTAGGTTTTATTAGGTATCTTTTTTTTGTCTCTTATCTTTTATTAGGGTTTTGTTCCATACTTAAAATAGATTGTTACATAATTTTTCTCTAAGATTCATTAGAGTTTGTGTGGATCTAGATTCGTTTATCATAGTTTCTATTGAAGATTGAAGAACAACAATTCTAACTTTTGTAAGTAAGTTTTGACTTAATTTATGTATAACACAAGGACTTCTTCTCTTTCTTGGGTGGAAATGTGTGGCTAAGTTCTCATAACTAAGGTTATGGGAGTCTTGATGTGAAAAGCTAATTTTGGATTTTGAATCTAGTAGATTCCCATTAACAATTGATATTGCATAAAATCTTCTTCATTTTATTGACTTTTCTTGGTTGCAAACTTGATGAGTGAACCCAAGAACAACACTTGTTTAAATAGGAAAGTGCTTGTTGGGAAAAGAAAGGGTTTACACAAACCTAAAGACTTTAACCTTTGGATAGAGGGTAGATGCCTTAACCGGATCAATCCATGTGAGAATGGAATTGAATAAATAACTTGTTTCTTAAGTTTGAAAGAATTAAGGGATAAATTACTCGTTTTGGGTTGAGAAACTAATGGGTAAATCATAGAATTCAATTTATCTTGCAATTGAAATTGTTTATTGGGAATCCAAAATAGTTCACAACCCTAGCTGCTTAAACATTTTGGTGACCATAGCTCTAGTTTGACTAATCTTATTGAACTATTATTTGCAATACAATCAATATTTGGATTACTCTTTGTGACAAGCAATTAAATATAATTGATCAATCAAAACCCTCTTTCTCTATTTTGGAGCCTTCAATCAACAGTCTAATAACAACCACAATACTTAGTGAACACAATATTCCCTATGGGATTCAACACCCAATCCAATTAGGTTCTATATTTGACAACGACCGCTTACTCTCTCATAAGAGATTTGTAATTTAGGCATATCAATACTTAATACTGATAGTAATACCGAAAAACTGAACATCTGTCTAAAATAATCGAGTCCAAAAGCATCTAACTATCTGAATATGAAGTTGATTGGACAAGTCCCCAACTAACTCTGACTACTGAACACACTGAACTACTGGAATGCTGAAATAATAACTCTGTCCTTGAAATATAAGGGCTCACTACTATAACTGTTGTGGATAAACTGAGCTGCTAAGTACGGTCAGGAACCTGAATATTTGAACCTATGATATGAGACATCATAGCGAAAAGAAAGAGTATGCGTCAGTACGTGGAATATACCAGTATGCTAGATAAGGGTGACGCTGAAATGCATGGGCTCATATACATGAACAGTAACTGACTAAATGATATGAACATAACCGAATGAGAGTACATGGATAATTGAAACTACTGTAAATACTGATTATGCAATACTGTACATATACATATATACATATACTATATCTGAGATCATACTAAAATTAAATACTAAGTTCTGATAACTGAGTGACTGATATCTGAGATTACTGATAACTAGGTGACTGTTTTTGACAGTCCTAATTCTATAAAATTAAACTAAGTTATATACTGAGTTTGAAACTAAAATTGTGGGAGGTATCATCAAACCAACATGGCCCATGTTAAGCTGATTTGGGGTCCAATCTATAACCCTAGTTGGAAGGGTGCTAATGTCACGCCACAAGTACTAATAGGCTAAAGAGTCATCCTCATCTGGCAAGTTCCCTAATGAGATAGGTATTACCCTCATCTGGTAGGTAAACACTTTATCAACCCTTAATTGGCAAGTTGATATCTCAACCTACTCTGGCTACGTAGTTCTGGAATGCAAGGACAGCTACTAAGGATCACATCTTCAACTGGCAGGTGAGCCCCCATCTTTGCGTTTACTCAGTGTTGAATCCTACTCCCAAATGAATGACACTACTTATTAGATTAATCTGAACTGGACTGAGTTTCACTGAGTTCTGTAACAAACTGAGTACTACTTGTTTATGACATTTCTGAGACTATCCTGTAGCTACTATAATTCTAGGTAAACAACTAGATCTTTAGGTATTGAATACCTCCAAGACTCGATAGCATCAATTGTAAAACATGGCAAAATCTTGAAAGCATTACATTAATTACTTATTCACCAAGCATTCATTTAGATATTTTGTCAAACACTCGATTGGCATGAATTTGTACATGAATGGGACCACATGATAACATGTAATGAATTCATTACACAATTTACATAGGCATTCTATCAAACACTTGGAAAGCATAATTAATGCACATAGAATTCATCAAGATATAAACATCATGGCTACAACATTCAACTTGCAATTCAAGGGTTTAGCATAAGGATCACATAATTCTACATCCTTGCTAATTAATTCACTTGAAACTTGTATGAATCTTGATTTGAAAACCATTCAAGGCCTCAAATGAAGCCATCCCAATACTAGAGTGGTAGCTATTATTATATGCAAATTGTATAAGAGGCAAATGCTCAACCCAACAACCACCATAGTCAATCACGCCAGATTGAAGCACATCTTCCAATGTCTGAATAGTTCTTTCTGCTTGCCCATTCGACTGAGGGTGGAAAGCAATACCAAGACTCACTTTGGTCCCCAAACCTTTATAAAATGACCTCCAAAAATGTGATGAAAATTGTGTACCATGATTCGAGATAATAGAAACAAGCATCCTATGCAACTTTACAATATCTTGGAGGTACAACCTCGGATAATTCTCAGCCAAAAAATTAGTCCTCACTGGCAAAATATGAGCAGACTTAGTCATCCAATCCATGATGAGCCAAATTGAATCAAACAGATTCTGAGACTAAGGAAGACCGGTAACAAAACCCATGTTAATCACTTTCCACTTCCACATGGGCAAATCAATCTCTTGATACAAACCTCCGGGCCTCTTGTGCTCAACTTTCACTTATTGGCACACCATGCAATTAGACAAAAAACTAGCCACCTCCTGCTTCATATAGTTCCACCAATACATTTCCTTAAGGTCATGACATATTTTTCTCGAGCCAGGATGAATAGCATAGCACGACTCATGCACCTCATCCAAGATCCTCTCTCATAATCCATCCACGTCTGGAACGCCTAATCTCACTTGGTATCACATTGTATCATCATTACAAATCACGAAGGCCATTACCTTATGCCCATATATATCACCCTTGACCCTAATCAAGATAGGATCTAACATTTATTTCTCCTTCAACTCTGATACGGGTACAAAGAATACAAGATCTTTCTCAAAGGACTAAGCTTGGGTTTACAAGTGGATGAAGGTCTTTTGGACCATTTGAAGGCATAGGCATGAGTTGAAGAGAGGAAAAGGGATCGGACACTCCAAGGGTGCCTCACTTAAAGGACAATGTGATCTTTACACTGCAAAAAACTACACTTAAGAGGTGCCTATTCCCTAGATTTCGTTAAGGGCAATTTGGTCCTTTTGTGTAATAACTATAAATAGACATTTAGGCTTATATTCATGATTAGCTTTTTTGTTGAATATTGGGTGAAATCATTTCGTAGACTTCTTTCTTCTCTCTAGGAGTTGAAATCCGAAACTAAGGTTAGCCTTGAGTGTGCAATCACTAGGGTTGACAATTGGCTTAGAAATATTGGTGCTTGGGGAAGCTTGAGTCCCCTTTGTGTCAACATAAGAGTGTGGTTTTTCAACTACAAGCTTTAGTGGGTTTTGGTGTTAGATACACACCTTAGTTCCTTTGGTATTGTAGTTGTTATGTCTCACTATCTATCTTTAATTTCCATGTTCTTAGTTTGTATTTGTTGTTGAATCTGAGTTTATTTTGCTTCTTGTGTCATTATCTCTACTTTATCTCTTTTTTTTAGGTTGTTTTTCAGATTTTATAGCTTAGTCCTATATCAAAATCAGCACCCAGGGATGACTTCGCCACCTCCGAAACAAACACACCACCATCCTCAGAGTCCAAGAGGCGAACTCCAAGGTTATCCAAATGGTGAACCTCTTTCACCAATTCTCTCTTTCCCTCGTCCACATGAGATATATTCCCCATGGATAACCTGATAAGAGCATCAACAACCACATTAGCTTTACCTGGATGGTAGTGAAGACTCATGTTATAATCTTTAAGCAACTCAAGTCATCTCCTTTGCCTGAGGTTTAACTCTTTTCGAGTAAACACATACTTTAGGCTCTTATGATCAGAAAACATATCCACATACACTCCATACAAATAGTGATGCCATATTTTCAATGCAAAAACCACAACCAATAACTTCAATTCATAAGTCGGATAATTCTTCTTATTCACCTTCAACTGTCTAGAGGCATAATCTATCAGTTTACCATGCTGCATCAAGACACAATAAAGCCCCACACGAGATACATCACAATAGACTACCAAACCATCCATGCCCTTGGGCAAAGTCAAGACCGGTGCCGATGTCATCTTATCCTTCCGCTTCTCAAAACTACCCTCACAAGCATTATACCATAAGAACTTTACCTTCTTCTGAGTCAACTTAATCAACGGGGCAACTATAGTCGAAAAACTTTCCATAAATCTCCTGTAGTAACCAGCTAAACCTAAGAAGCTCCGAATATTGGTTAGAGTCGTGGGTCTTGTCCACTTCTTAACCACTCCAAATTTCTATGAATCCACCATGATCCCTTCACTAGAAATGACATGACCCAAAAAAGTGACAACGTTCAACCAAAATTCATATTTCAAAAATTTGGCATACAACTGTTGATCTTTCAAGGTCTGCAACATAATGTAGAGGAGATCGACATAATCCACCTCGCTCTTAGATTACACCAAAATATCATCTATGAACACAATGCCGAATAAATCTAGAAACTGACGAAAGACTCTATTCATCAAGTCCATAAATTCCACTGGGGCAATGGTCAATCCAAAAGACATAACTAGGAACTCAAAATGCCAATACTGGGTGTGGAAAATAGTCTTAGGAATATCCACCTCCCTAATCATTAGTTGATGATACCCAAATCGAAGATCAATCTTGGAGAATAACTTAGCACCCTGAAGCTAATCAAACAAATCATCTATTCCTAAAAGAGTGCATTTATTATTTATTGTCACCTTATTCAACTACCAGTAACAAATAAACATCCAAAGGGAACCATCCTTCTTTTTCATGAATAAAATCGGTGCACCCCATGGAAACACACTACAACGGATGAAACCCTTGTCTAACGAATCCTTTAGTTGCTCTTTAAGGTCCTTCAACTCAGTTGGAGCCATTCTATCTAGGGGAATAGACATAGGACGAGTGTCTGGAACAAGATCTATCCAAAAATCAATATCCCTATCAGGAAGGACACCAGGGAGGTTATCAAGGAAGACCTCAGGAAATTCATTCACCACCGGGATGGAATGTAAAGAAGGACCCTTCGAATTAGAATATTTAACCCAAACCAGATGATAGAGACACCTCTTGGCGATTAATCTCCAAGATCTAAGACACCTCTTCCTCATTCTAAACCTAACGCTAGAAACTAACTTCAGAGTATACAGTGATAACTAGTGAAACTTCAAGGCATACTCCTTGACTGACATCTTGCCTCAAAAGATGGAGTAACAAAAGCACCACTCTCGGCCTGAGACACTACCAGCTAGGCCAACATATGAATAGATTGACAAAACTTAGCATTCATCACATTAGCCTAAGGAGCTCAAGAAAGAATAAAGGCAATTGGTGGAACTCCAGGAGGACAATAAGGAACTGGACCCATAGACCGAGTCTGGACCCCATAAGTAGGACGTGTTCCATCAACATTACCTCGGGTTGGACAGAAGAGTTTTTGTGAACTTTAGATCATTTGTGAGGAATGATCTAAAAAGTGAACAAATGGATATTAGAGAGATTTCAGAACCTTAGACTCTACAACTTGAAAATAAAACACAAGAAAAAGAAATATTCCTAAATGCCTCGTAGCCTCTCTCTTATGAGTTTGGTGCGCTACACACCCTTAAAAGAGACTCTGTCGATATGACTTTATGGAATCCTAATTAACCATGAACCTAGCCCTAATACCAATCTAACATGACCTAAACCAGGGCCTACTCATGCCGGGCATCTCAAGTCCAACTAGGACCAGAGACCACCCTCAATACCGAACTGTCACCCTCCCTGCACTCCCATGTCGGATGAATTCTTAACATATAACAAGATAAACAATAATAATCTAAAGACAATAAAGTAAGTTTATAATCATAACCAAACAGCCACAACAAAATGTCCAACTAATACTATTCCTAATGCCAATACCAATACCAATACCAATGCTAACAGTAATACCGACACCGCCCATGCTAATAGTAATCTGACAAAGCCTCAAACCAGAATCAAAGAACATTCAGTTGGGACATACCCCCAACCATATCCAAAACCAAAACCAAAGAAATAACAATAATGAAAAGAAGCCCATAGCATGAAAGGGAGTCTTTCTGAGTCTGGAAGCTCACCACTATAATCTGACTCAAAGTTGTCCTTGAACCCAAGTTACTGAGAAGGAGAAATGGTAGTATGGTCAGTTCTTGCATCGTGTGGGGATACAACACTTGAAAACAGTTATAGGAGTGAACACTAGCATGCAACTCAGGGATAATGATAAAATAATACCATCATTCAAAACCAAATCAAATAACCATATGCAATCACATGTATACATATATATCTTGCCAAAATAGGGAACGAGGTTTAGTATGCATTTAAATCCTTAACCTGGGTTGTGTATCTTGACCATCCTAATACTAACTAGTACATCCCAAAAATATAAAGTTTGACATCATGCGCATGGTCACCAAGACCACCCTTCCATCGACAAACATGAGTTTCAAGTGTCGTTCCCTCCGGGACCTTCATCTTCAAAGACTTTGATACTCAACCCCTTTTAAGCCCATATTAAATCATTAAAACATTTCCAACCATTTATCAAGGAGTCTTTTAATCAGGGGTTAACCATGGGTATCGTTATACTAAAATTAGAGCTTGCAAGTCTATTACCTTATGCCATATAAATCATTAAACCAAATTAGACTCCACCATTTCCAATTAAACCAAAATAATGTGTATTCAAACCATGACCACCAAGGCCTTTCCAAAAACATATGAAACCAACAAAAACCAATTCATGTTTCTTTAACCATTTATGCATTACAAAGTTTCCAAGAATAATCAAACTATGTGAAAAAATTATTCACATTGACAATTTGACAAATAAGTTGAGAGAATGCCATTATCAAAGCCAAAATCATCAAATTTGGGGCTCAACCATGACCCCTAAATAAAATCACCATTCCCATGCCCCCATATTTGGAAAACCATAATCAAAACATGAAAAACCACAATTAAATCACGAGAAACATTAATCAACCATGAACATCCAAAACCCCCAACCTTTATTTCAAAACCATAACAATACCATGAAAACCATACATCAAAACATATGCCTTTATTAAAACAACAATGAGGGAAAAGTCACATGCCTGAATTATAGAGATTTACGAAGAGAAATTGATCCATAAGACCTTAGATGACCACTTTGGAGAAACACTAGCCAATTTTGTTTGAGAGGATTTTGAGAGAGTAAAGAGGATGTTTAATATTTTAAAGTGTGGAATGAATGACCAAAATTTTTTTTAGGGATGTAGGGTCTTATGGGTTTTAAGTGAGGAAATTTATAAAGTGCCCCAAGCTAAAAACTATAAAAAGACCTCAGGTGGTTACGAGTCGGACCCCTGACTCCTGACCATAACATACGACTCATATCCATGAGTCATCATCAAGACAGTGAGTTCAACACCCATACACTATCCATCCTACAACTCTATGACCCCACTCGTTATCGAAACAAATGACTCATGTGGTCTAGTCGTATCCAAGACAGAATCCAAGGGATTGGACTCTAGATAACATATGACTCAACCCTACCAGTCATAACCTATCCTCATAGATCTTAGTAAGCTACTCGTAATCAGAGCCAAGTCAAGTCACTAATTTACTGATTCGATTAAGGATCGTCCTAATGACTCGTCACCACCCCTAACGACTCACACCACCAATTTATTACCATAATATAAACCTAACCACCATCTACTAAAAACCTCATGACTAGGGTAACCTAACCTGTATCCACTCCATACGACTCATATAGTTAAGTCATCGATAGGACAATAAGCTCAAAGCTCAGGAAATTTCCAAGGGCCAAAACCTAGGGTGTTTTAATTCTCCCCTACTTAGTTCATTTGTCCTCGAATGTTAGTATAATACGGTGACTAGCACGATTAAACCCCCAAATATCTCTACTTTTACCTTTAATATAGAAAATACAATACCAGGAGATTCACAATCTACCTTGAACAAAGACAAAAAAAGTTGCTAAGAATAACGCATACCTTAAGCATAATTTTCTAGAATAGGAAATAGAAATGGATACTTGGACTTCTTGTCCTATATAGCTTCCCATGTATCCTCTTCCACCTTGTGGTTTCTTCATAGAACCTTTACCGAAGCTACATCCTTGGTCTGCAATAGATGAACCCGCCGATCCTAAATTTCAACTGGGGCCTCCTCATAAGACAGGGAATTCTGAATACCAATATCCTTGATAGGCACAATTTGCGATGAATTACCCACGCTTCCTCATTATTAAAATGTGGAACACCAGGTGAATGGAGATTAAACTACAAGAAAACTCTAACTCATACATAACATTACAAATCCTTCTCAAAACAAAGTACAAACCAACATACCCAGGACTGAGATTCTCATTTTTTCCAAAGTGCATCACTCCCTTCAGGGGAGACACCTTAAAGAACACCTTATCCCTAACCTAAAACTCTAACTTACTATGCCTCACATCTGTATAAGACTTTTGGAAACTTTGGATAGCTTTAAGACTATCCTGAATCACCTTTACCTTCTTCATGGCTTGGTGAACCAATTTTGGATAAAACATCTCCGCCTCACCAACCTCAAACTACCCAATAGGAGATCTACACCTCCTACCATAGAAGGCCTCAAATAGATCCATCCTAATTCTAGAGTGGTAGCTATTATTTATGCAAACTGTATAAGAGGCAAATAATCAACCCAACTACCGCCATAGTCAATTATGCAAGCACTAAGGATATCTTCTAATGTCTGAATAGTTATTTCTTCTTGCCCATCTAATGCTAGTGGAAAGCAGTACTAAGACTCACTTTGGTCCCCAAACCTTTCTAAAATAACCGCTAAAAGTTCAATGAAAATTGTGTACCATGATTTGAGATAATAGAAATAGGCACCCCATGCAACTCTACATTCTCTTGGTGATACAACCTCACATAATTCTCTGCCGAAAAATTAGTCCTCACAAGAAGAAAGTGAGCAGACTTAGTCATTCTATGTATGATAACCCAAATTGAATCAAATTGATTTTAAGACCGAGGAAGATCAATAACTGATAACGTGCAAAGTACACCTCCTTAGAAGGATAAAGCAGTCTTTGTCAAATATAGTAACCCAAATAGGTTAGGTTTGAATCCCATGGGAATACGTTGGAAATAATTCTCGAACTTATTTAATTACCAGGCAGTGCAGGAAAGTAAAAAGAGAGGGATTTGTTTAAATAGAAAAAGGAGAAGAATTGGTTGCTCATGGTTGTAAACAATATAAGACAAACACTAGGCTTGTGTTCCCCCTAGCTTCTCAACTCAGTAGACTTATTGTGCCCTATCAAACTATTCCAATATCTTACATGCAAAATTTAACAAGTTATGTATCACTAATTGTCTTATGGAATTATTAACAAATCTCACTCTTTACCTTGTGAGTCTCACAATGTCATATTATTAACCCTTGTCTATGACTTCAGTTCACTTTCACCTTTTGAGTGTCAAGTGATTACATGAGATGGCGGGAATTATTTGATAAAAGTAAATCTCAAATTACTATTGTGATGTGTTTTATCAATCTCCACCTCTTTTGAAGCAAGTAGTGAATACAGGCGGTTCTTAACATTGGCCAACGCTAAGAAATCAATTTAACTAAAGACAATCACAATACATACAAGAATCTTTATCGAGAATTAATTAGCACTTTATCTACTTCGTTAATCTTCCAGGGTTCCCACAACCTTAGGTGAGGGAATTAACCGCTCGTAGTTATGAGATAAATCATGGAATCCACAGACAAAATTACAAAATCAATCTCAAAATAATGAAAGAATAAATCCCAAAGTCTTAAATTGAATAACAAACAAAGAACAAACCAAGAATAATAATAGTATATGAATGAGAATTAGAAT
>NW_025892417.1:0-2391 GCF_002878395.1 Capsicum annuum | reverse complement strand
TGTCACGCCCCAAATCCTATTAAGGCGGACTGGCACCCGTTGCCGGTAAGGCTCGGGAGAACCAACCTGTAGCGATACATTACCTATGAACATTATAAGTTACTTTCATACTAAACATGCCCTCAAAAGATAAATAGGACTAGCAAGCCAAAAGATATTATATGACTAGGCCGTTGGAGCCACAATGTCTACGGTACGATACATGACCATACTATACTTTACGTAGTCTACAAAGCCTCTAGACAAGAAACGTTATCTTATAAGGGTCGGGACAGGCCCCGCCTCATGATAAGATACTATACAATGCAAGAAGATATGATAAGTCTCAAAGCCCCGAAGCAACCTGGAGCTCAGTGACTGCGGTTGATATCCTGTATTCTTACTAGGGAGGTTTATTAGCTTCTGTACCTGCAGCATGGAATGCAGGTCCCCCAAGAGGGACGTCAGTAAGAAATAATGTACTGAATATGTAAGGCAACATGTACTATATATGAGATAAAAACTCAAATGAAACCATGTACTGCTGTAGGGTAAAAGACCACCTTAATGAATATTGTGGAGTCATGTATCTTATAACAATTATGTTACTTTACTCTTATTACTTGAATAATCTGTGCACAGCATGTAATACAAATGACCAGCTGATCAGTGGTAATTCTATATCAGGATCGACCCATGCTAGGCTTTCCTTTCACCCCTGGGACACCCCCTGTAATACTGGGATTGACCCATGCTAGGTGATTCTTTCACCCCTGGGATACCACCCAACAGAAGCAACTGTATACATATATCTTCTTATTACTTTTGAGATGAATCTTTGGTGGTCGTAACATTTGAGCTATAAGACTATAAGCATGACAAATGACAAGTATGTGTCCATGTAACATCATATCATAATGAAAAGAGTGGGTTGTACAATTAGTGAAACATGTAGGACATAAATAACGTATGGACTTTATTTAGCTAAAAAGAAGACTCATATGTCATGGTACCCAATGTATGTATGCAGCAGTGACAATGCTCGAATCTGGACACACAAGTACATGTTAAAGAGTGGAGTTTGTAAAGATCTCTATGTGCCAATGAAGACTTTGGATTCCATGCCAAATAATAAGAGATCGAATAGCCTTACATACCTCGACATATCAACTTGTTTTTTACGTCGAAATGACTTCTTTTCTTCCAACTATTTATCTACAATATCATGTTTTAAAGCTAGTATTAGCAGCTAATCAATGCATCTAGACAGCCCAATCTCACAAGACACAACACTTTGGCAACAAACGTATAACCATCAACTCAATGGTGTTATTCCGACTTTCTCAATTCTAACTGTATTCAACCAGCATAGATTATCATATACATGATGTATACAGCCTATATTAGTTCTATAACATGCTGGCAACAGTCCATAACTACAACACATAACCATTTTACAAAACGCTCAACTAAGAAGCACAACATCTCGTCGTCTCCCTACATTTCGTCGTTAACAATTCATACTTGTCCCAACTTTGAACCAGATGCTCCCAACATATATATACATCAAATAAACCTTAACATAGTCACAAAATAGCTCAAAACATAGGGGAAACGTGAAACAACATCCCCCTCAACAAAACAGTCCAATACCAGTTTGGAAGCACATAAGATCATATAAGGATACTTGTTTCCAAAGAACTAGCAAAACAGTCCAGCAACCTTGGCAACCATATACACACTATAACATGTTAATAACCTCAACTTTACATCATATTAAAGTGAAAAATCAGGGTAAAAATCGTTCCAAAGCCAAGAAAACCAAACAACAACTTTCAGGACACAAGCTGTCCAGAAATTCCTGCACAGTGAACCAGCCAACTTATCTTGTTTTCCATGGAAAATTCATATCAAGTATATGGTTATTTTTACATACCTTAACTCCCAAGGTGTAGGTCTAATTCAAGAAATCCAAAAGTAGCCTTTGGTTGCCTTCCAAGGTGAAGAAATACCAAGAGAAACTTAGAGAGAAATTCTGAAATTTTTGGTCTTTTCTTTGGTTAACCTAGAGCTCGGTTTTGGTCCCTTTTTAAGGAGACTTTAGACCGACTTTCTCCTAATATTTGTAGCTGATTAACTCAAGTTGGTCAATGACTAAGTTTCCCCTTTCACTTGGGCCTTTTGGATCTCTAAATCAATGGGCTTTAGTGGCCCATTTCCTTACTCTTTCTTGCACTTTGTTTGGGCTCAATTTTGTTAGTAGTGAATGAATGTGGTTGGGCCTATTATATAAAAATCTTGGGCTGAACATCTTGGCCCAATATAATGTTAAACCATTGTCTTTAATAGCCTCCCTAACTTGGGCTTCGTTTGTCACAAGACTTGGAAAGTTTCGGCGTTAAGCCTTGTCTT
>NW_025892416.1:0-4476 GCF_002878395.1 Capsicum annuum | reverse complement strand
TATCACTCTTACACTGTAAGACAATATGTATCACCAATTAAATAACAGAATATGTATCAAACATTCAGTGTGAACAAAATGTATCACCCTTTAATACCATATGATCACCCATTAATTGAAATAATAATTGTATCTACCATATAAATCACCATAATACCATATATATCACCCATTAATATCATATGTATCACCCATTAAAACTATACAAACTGTATCTTTCGTATGAATCACCATAATACCCACATAATGATAACATATGTATCATTCATATGAATCACCATTAAATTCTAAACATGTATGAATAAATTAATAAATTTATATATGTATCAAGTGATTTTTTTTTTTAAAAATATGTACTAGATATATGTATCACTTGCGATATCAATACCTAACTCAAGGGGGAATTAGTAATATGCTCTATTTTCTACTAATCTTCCATTTGCATGTTGGATTCTTGATTTTTGATAGCAATATCTTGTCTTAAATTCTTCATTCTTTCAGGGTCATTACAGTGGTTTGACCTATTTTTACTAAAATCTTCCTCTTGTGTAATCAAAGTTATCCGGAGTAAAATCCACAACTTGATTACTAGCAAGAACATCTTTTTGTGTTTTGATTTTGGAAATTCCCAAACTGAATGAGAGTAAATTTTCATTATCCATTGAAGATCAAATAAATTAATACAAAAGAAGTTAAAACATATTTGAATATTGACATATCTTGTTAAAAATTAACTTAAAATCCCCTTAAACAAACAACTAAACTCTTTGAAGTAATTGAAACTTCAAAAAATTTAATGATGTAAATTGACGGTTCTAAGTGGTTCAAGTAGTGGAGAAGGACGTTATCTCAAATGCTGCTAATTTGGGAGAGATTTTAGGAGGGGAAATTGTGGCAAAAAATGATTGCATGCATTAATGGAGGAGAGAAAATCGGGTAGGTGTGTTACAACAAGTGTATCAAGAGTAAAGTTGAAAATTGAGATTTTATGTAAATTTTAAAAAGTTAAGAGAAGTTGGGTAATATCGTCTCTTAAATTTGGGTTTTGTGAAATTTATCCTTTAGTTAATGGTTCAACGGATAGCCCAATAAGATAATATTAAAATTATATTTTTATTCATAATTATATAATACATATTGTCTTTTGCATTTTATAGATGTTGTCTTAGTGCTTATAATTTGTGTAGACTATATGCATGAAGATAGTGTAGAACAAATAAAAATAAGAGACAATAAATGAAAAATTAAGGGAGTATTTTCTTATCGATTAAATAAAAAATTGAACAGATAAAGACCCAAAAATTGATTAATCAAAAATCTATAAAACATATTTTATTAATTTAGTTATCGATTAGCATATTTATAAATCAAAAATTAATAATACACAAAACCAAACTAAATCGATCGATGCATACCCTATGTAGAGCTAGAAATTCAAATGTTAACTGCTGAGAAGAAAGAAAATAAAAGAAAAGTAAGCACAAAAAATCAAAAGTATTACAGTCTTAATATAAATCAAAAGTGTTAAGGCACTCACAAGATCCCAGGGACTAGAAGCTTGTAACAATTTTTCTGCAAGTTTTTTCGGCATCTATTTTAGTGACCATCCATTTTTTTATATTTTCAATTTAAAATAAAAAATTTAAGTTGGTTTTGTCAACTTAAGTTGGACAGATCTTTTTTTATTTAGGAATGAACATATTTGGTTCAAATAAAACAAGCAAAAAATCAAATTGAAATTAAATTTTAATTTTAATTTTTTGGACTGATTTCTGTTTTAACTTTTAGGAATTCAATTAAACGGTTAGATTTTGGATTTTCAAAAAAATAATTCTCTTAAACCCAAAAACTGAAAATTATATAAATAATATATTAATATTTTATTATAAAACTGAAAATTATATAAATAATATATTAATATTTTATTATATTTAAATTATGTACAAATCCAACCCAAATTTGATCTTAACCCAACAATAGGCTCAAGTCCAACAAACTCAATACCCCTTATTATATATAGGTTATAACCCTTCAACCCTAATTCATTATTCAATATCCAATTCACAATTCTATATCTACAGTGCCTCACGACCTCACAAACCTAATTTCATTTTTCAATTCTCAATTCTCACTTCCGTCAACGTACTTCTGTCAACAAATATATGATTTTATTAAAAAAAAAACCTCCAAGACTAAATGAATTATTTAAGAAAGTAACACAAAGATTGTCACGATCCAAAAATTCAAGGGTCATGATGGCACTTGTCACTACAAACCTTGACAAGTAAGCCTATCACACAAACTGATATAAAAGGAAAAATAATAGCAATAACCCAAGTAAGGCTTCTAGAATGAAGTCGAACCACATAATATAGTAAAGTGAAAAAACATAACCAACAATACCATAATCCCAAAACCTGGTGTCACAGTGTAAGAACATCACTAGTACAACTCGAGATCAACTACATAAGACATAAGATATCCAAAAAGGTGACATGACTCAAAACAGGGCCTAGTCATGTTAGGTGTCTCGAGCCCAACTAGGACTGGAGACTACCCCCAATACCCAAACCACTGACCACCTTACACCCTGTGTCGAATGAATTTCAAACATCTAACAAGATAAGAGAATATCAATTTAAAGACATGATAAGTCTATAATCAAAACCAACCAATACCACCCATGTCTACAGTAGTCTGACAAACCCTCTAATAAAAATCAAATTATATTTAGTCGGTATACGTCCCCGACAATAGCCAAAGTAATAAAAAAATAGCAAAGACATAAGAAATTTCATAGCATGAAATGAGGTCTTCCGAAGTATAAAAGCTCACTACATCAATCTGACTAAAAAACTTTCCCCAAAACACTTAGTCACTATGTAGGAGTGGGAGTACGATCGATTCCTGTATCGCGTGGGCATAAAACACCCAAAGACAGTTAGCGGAGTGAACGCTATCATGTAAATAAGGGATAAAGATAAAGTAATGTCCCAAATCTAATACTCGAAATGCTACACGGTGCTCATGACCTCGAAGGACCACATGCTAACCCATGACTGATATCTGTACCTATGCACTACATAATATGACATAATAAAGCAGAAATATGCACTGAAAGGCCATAAAGTTCAATACTGAACATGATTTGAAAGATATAATATCCGTGTGGGGTAATAGAATACCCAAAATAAAACTGAACATACTGAAGTCTGAAACATGATAGTCTAGAAAGCCTCTAACTGACTGAACTATATGAGTAAGGAGTTGATGGGACATTTTCCTAACTAACTCTAACTAATAAACTGATTAATAAGAGAATAGGGAAATAATCATGTCCTCAAAAGATGAGGACTCACTTCTAACTCTGTCTGTAGATATCTAGAATCTAATATTTCTCTGAACCTATGATATAAGACACTATAGCGTAAATGAGTCAGTACTTTGAATGTACTGGTATACATGTGAGGTAGGCTGAATGCATGGGGTTCATATGCATGAATAATAGTAATAACTGACTAACTATCAGGAGAGTGAGAATACATACATGAGGCATAACAACTGCCATTAATACAGTGATAACATGATTACTAAATCTGAATATAACTGATAACATGAGTGACTGTATCTGACAGTCCTAAATCTGATGAAACTATCTGAGTTTCATAGTGAGACTGATTGACTGTATCTGATAGTCCTAATTCTGTAACATAAAACTGTGGGAAGTAGTTATCTAACTGATATGCCCCAAATGATGCATTATAGTTGAATTGGGGTCCAATCTATGCCCTGATTGGAAGGGTGTCAATACCGCGCCACTGGTAAGGACAACAAGTGAGTGACCCTAGTATAATAGGTAATTCTAGTGAGAATTATGGGAAACTTCATATAGAAAGCTAAGCCATCTCATCTACCCTCATATAGCAGGCTCTGATGTCTCAACCTATGCTGGCTACATAGTTCTGGAACACAAGGATTGCTTCTAAGAATCACACCCTCATATAACAGGTGAGTTCCCATCTTTGGGTTCGCTCGGTGCTAATTTCTACTCCCATCTGAATAGACACTGAGCATGATTTACTGAATTGAACATGGACTGAGTTACTAAATTTTATTGACTGACGAAATACCACTGATATCTGACAACTGACTGAGTTCATGAGATCATGGAGATTTTCTGAGTTATAAGACTGTCTGAAGTCTAAGGATCATAGCTAGACTGAGAGTATCGTGAAAATATGACATGGATCTAGGCACACAACTAATATTTTGGGTACAGGTACCCCCAGGACTCGATAGAAGGAATCTGATGAAGCATGACTTTATCAAGTACAAGACCCACATCAACAATACATAATTTAATAAGTTCTGGATTTCACAAAGTACAGGGTTATCATACTATTTAACGTGGACGAGAATGCTGATAATCATATCATAATCTCATATTCTAATATTCTGGCCATTTCGACAACATAC
>NW_025892415.1:0-2666 GCF_002878395.1 Capsicum annuum | reverse complement strand
TTCCATTGTTCAGGAGGGTCTTGAACATAAAGTGACGTCCCATTTTACAGAAAGGTCCTGGACAGAAAGTAAAATCCCATTTTAGGAGGTTCCTGAACAGAAACTAAATTCCTATTTTTCAGGAGGGTCCTGTACATAAACTAAATTTCCATATTTTAGGAGGGTCCTGAGCAGAAAGTAAATTCCTATTTTTTAGGAAGGTCCTGAACATAAAGTAAAATCCCATTTTCAGGAGGGTCCTAAACAAAAAGTAAAATCCTATTTTTTAGGAAGGTGCTGAACATAAAGTAATATCCCATTTTCCAGGAAAGTTCTGAACAGAAAGTAAAATTCCATTGTTAAGGAGGGTCTTGAACATAAAGTGAAGTCCCATTTTACAGAAGGGTCCTGGACAGATAGTAAAATCCCCTTTTTAGGAGGTTCCTAAAAAGAAACTAAATTCCAATTTTTCAGGAGGGTCCTGTACAAAAAGTAAATTTCCATTTTTTAGGAGGGTCCTGAGCAGAAAGTAAATTCCCCTTTTTCAGGAGGTTCCTAAATAGAAACTAAATTTTCATTTTTCAGGAGGGTCCTGAACATAAAGTAAAGTCCCATTTTCCATAAGGGTCTTAAAACGAAAGTAAAATCTCATTTTTAGGAGGGTCCTGAACATAAAGTAATTTCCCATTTTTGAGGAGGGTCTTGAATAGAAAGTAAAGTCCCATTATTAAGGAGGGTCCTGAACATAAAGTAAAATTCCACTCTTCAGGAGAGTCCTGAACATAAAGTAAAGTCTCATTTTTCCAAAAGGGTCCTGAACAGAAAAAGTAAATTCTATTTTTCAGAGGGGTCCTGAACATAAAGTAAAATTCCATTTTTCTGGAGGGTCCTGAACAAAAAGTAAATTCTCATTTTCAGAAGGATCCTAAACAAAAGTAAACTTTCATTTTCTAGGAGGGTCCTGAACAGAAAGTAAAATTTCATTTACAGGATGGTACTGAACAGAAACTAAAGTACCATTTTTCTGGAGGGTCCGGTATAGAAACAAAATTCCCATTGTTCAGGTGGTTCTTGAATAGAAATTAAAATCCATTCTTCAGGAGATTCCTAAACATAAATTAAAGTCCCATTTTTTTTAAGGGTTCTGAACAGAAAGTAAAATCCTATTTTTCAGGAGGGTCCTGAACATAAAGTAAAATTCCATTTTTCAGGAAGGTCCTGAACGAAGAGTAAATTCTCATTTTTTAGAAGTATCCTAAACAAAAGTGAAGTTTCATTTTTCAGAAGGGTTCTGACTAGAAAGTAAAATTTTATTCTCTAGGAAGGTCCAGAACAGAAAGTAAAGTACCATTTTTCAGGAGAGTCCAGAATAGAAAGTAAATTCCTATTTTTTAGGAAGGCCCTGAACATAAAGTAAAATTCCATTTACAGGAGGGTCCTGAATAGATAGTAAAATCGTTTTTTTAGGAGGGTGCTGAACATAAAGTAATATTCCATTTTTTGGGAGGGTCCTGAACAGAAAGTAAAATTCCATTGTTCAGGAGGGTCTTGAACAGAAAGTAAAGTCCCATTTTACAGAAAGGTCCTGGACAGAAAGTAAAATCCCATTTTTTAGGAGGTTCCTGAACAGTAAGTAAAATACCATTTTTCAGGAGGGTCCTGAATAGAAAGTAAATTCCCATTGTTCAGGACAGTCTTGAACAGAAAATAAAATTCCATTCTTCAGGAGAGTCCTGAACATAAAGTAAAGTTCCATTTTTTCAGGAGGGTCCTGAACAGGAAGTAAAATCCTATTTTTCAGGAGGTTCTTGAACATAAAGTAAAATTCCATTTTTCGAGAGCGTCCTGAACAAAAAGTAAATTCTCATTTTTCAGAAGGATCCTAAAAAAAAGTAAAGTTTCATTTTCTTGGAGGGTTCTGAACAGTAAGTAAAATTTCATTTTCCAGGAAAGTCCTGAACAGAAAGTAAAATACCATTTTTCAGGATGTCCTGAATAGAAAGTAAATTCCTATTTTTTAGGAAGGTCCTGAACATAAAGTAAAATCCCACTTTCAGGAGGTTCCTAAACAGAAAGTAAAATCCTATTTTTTAGGAAGGTGCTGAACATAAAATAATATCCCATTTTCCAGGAAGATCTGAACAGAAAGTAAAATTCCATTGTTCAGGAAGGTCTTGAACATAAAGCGAAGTCCCATTTTATAGAAGGGTCCTGGACAAAAAGTAAATTCCCATTGTTCAGGAGGGTCTTGAACAGAAAATAAAATTCCATTCTTTAGGAGAGTCCTGAACATAAAGTAAAGTCCCATTTTTTCAGGAGGGTCCTGAACAGGAAGTAAAATCCTATTTTTCAGGAGGTTCTTGAACATAAAGTAAAATTCCATTTTTCAGGAGGGTCCTGAACGAAAAGTAAATTCTCATTTTTCAGAAGGATCCTAAACAAAAGTAAAGTTTTATTTTCCTGGAGGGATCTGTACAGAAAGTAAAATTTCATTTTCCAGGAAACTCATGAACAGAAAGTAAAGTACCATTTTTCAGGATGGTCCTGAATGGAAAGTAAATTCCTATTTTTTAGGAAGGTCCTGAACATAAAGTAAAATACCATTTTCAGGAGGGTCCTAAACAGAAAGTAAAATCCTATTTTTTAGAAACGTGCTGAACATAAAGTAATATCCCATTTTCCAGGAA
>NW_025892414.1:176801-204367 GCF_002878395.1 Capsicum annuum | reverse complement strand
TTTATTGATATGATATTTATTTAAAATATTTGAAGGAACTTTTATGTATTGAATAAATGAACCAAGAATTTTTATTACACTATACGAAAAAAGTATTCTGTTGGGAGAGCTTTAAAAGCCTTGTTGGCAGTATCATTTTTTATATGTATTTTGTTTGTTTCTATGTTGTTTATGTTGTTATTGATGTTTTTGGTGAGGTTGGCATTGTTGGAAGTTGTGGTGTGGTGTTGTTGATGGTGTTGGAATAAAGGATGTTGCTTCTTTGTTGTTGATGATATTAGAACAAATGTTGTTGTTTCTTTAGTGTTGATGTTTTTTATTTGTTGTTTTTTTGTAGTTTATGTTGTTGATAATGTTGCAACAGACGAAACAACTGTTGGAAAAAATCAAACCATCAGCAAGGCTGGTTTGATGTATTCCAACAGACTCCAAATTTGTTGCAAGAGACTCCACATCTATTGCAACAGACTCCACATCTAATGCAACAGACTCTACATCTGTTGAACAGATGAATAATTTTCTTTCTGTGACATTAATTTTTTTCCTCTTCTTTGTAAATATAAGGAACCGATAGTTGATTAACTTTTGTCCAACCATCATAAGAGGCTGCAGTAAAGATAGGTTTGGAGGAATAAGTTGCATGCAGATGGAACCAATTCATATGTGGGAGGTATGTATTACTGATAATGTTATCGTGGAAACACACATAGAGTACACTGATTTTGTGAATGTTGGTTTTACCGATTAGTCATAGATCATTCAAACAAGATATCTGTAATTTTATAGTTAAGTTTGGTAGATCTAAACTGATAAGGATGGGAGACCATGAATATGGTTCTGATACCCTGTTAAGATTTAATGTTAGTTGTTGCTCATTTTTATTTGTCAAGCATTTTGAAGGGATCTAGTTTTGGTATCATTGTCAAGAGATTCAATAGTGATTGGACTAACTTTTAGGGTGCATTGGACTCTGAGAAGGCCTTTTAAGCCTAGAACTACATCTAACAAGAACAGAAAACCAATATAGTTATTATCCTAGCTCAAATTTATATGGTTGGGTTACTCGGGGTGATGATTATACACCAATAGGTGTGGTAGAAGAATGCCTTCGAGGGAAAATAGGTGGTTGATGAAAGACTATATCATCTGAGAACTAATTAAAGAGGATACATTGGGTAGAAAGTAACTTCTAGCGAATCTGGCCGATGGAATTATCTTAAAACATGAGAAATCTGAATCAAGTACAAATATAAAGGTGTATCCGGTAATGTAAATTCATTTTTTGTCTCTCTAAAAGAAAAATAATATGGATGGACACTTTGCTAGGGAGCTGTGACTAGGTAGTGTGGTCGGAATTATCATGTAGATAGAAAATAGCATAAGATGAAGAAAGCAGCCTGAGGGCATCGAGGTTTGAAATGATCTACAGTAAGTCTAGAAAACTTCTGCCAATAGCAACTGCAGTTAAAGTAAGGAATCTAAGAGAAAGTGGGAATTTCTTAATTTTAAATTGCATCCCATGCCTTCTTGTTTGTGGTTCTGATTAGGTCCACTGTTGTTGACTTGATCGAAACCACAAACGTGATTGAAAGGAAAATTGAGTATCATCACTTTGATAGCAATATGGTTGTAAGTGATTGTGTTTTATAGCCTTAGAATGCTTTCAAAATTACTTGGAGAAGATCAAAGGCTTTCTCTAGTTTGTGAATTTTGATAAATTTTAAGCTTGCCTCCAGCTTGCTGATTCTGTATTCAAGTTGGTTGTTGCTGTCTTCAAAGTTGGTCAAGAGTTTCTGATCTCTTGTGAGCTCAATTAGGAACACCACCTTCAAATTTGTGGCATTTTAGAAGGCCTTTAGAACACTTTCTTCATAAGCATTAAAGGATACACAATGATTGCTGCATTTATTTTGGGTCAAAATATGTTGATGCATACTGAAGATGTGGTCCCAGCAGTTGAACAACACACTTTTATCGAGCGTTACTCAATACAGCTTGCTCAACCAATTTGATAAATTAATAAGCAAGGAGTTATGTAGTGTGTGATCTTAACCGACTCTACCAAACCTATCAAATGTTACATAACTCCTGGCTCATTACCCTATCAAAAAAATTGGCTCACGTAAGTGCGCAAATCAAATGAGCTCAATCTCTCAGCCTTTCTATTGATCGCTCTTCTCCAATATAAATGACAAGATATATGCTATTCAAAAGTCTACACCATCACTAGAAATACTTGCCAGGATGTAAGTCTTCAGATGACATCATCAGTAATTTCTCAATATCACTTGATATTGAGAGATTCCTAGGTATGCCTTCCCAATCCTTTTTGCTACGACAAGAATTTCTGCTGATGATAAGATATCTGCCATGCAAAACTCTACACCGTCAACAAAAATTCTTGACAGAGTGAAAGACTTCAGAAGGCATTATTAATAATCTCTCAATATCAAGGAAGTCTTGTACGAAAGTCTTCAGAAGACATTAAAAAATAAAGAAGTTTTCAACAATGAATACATGCTGATTATCATCAACAACCTCACTAGATTCACTCCTCGTACAAAAGAAAAGACAGAAATATTTTCATTGGCATTCGCTTGTTATTTATTTAACAAACCAAACAAAGATGAATTAAATGCTAGATTTAATTCATCTTTGCTTGGTTTGTTAAATAAATAACATGCGAATGCAAATGAAAATATTACTGCCTTTTCTTTTGTATAAGGAGTAAATCTGGTGTGGTTGTTGATGCCGTAATTATGTGTGGTCATTGCTTAAAACTTTCTTATTTTCGATTGTATTATGAAGAATTTCATACAAGACTTCCTTGATGTTGAGAGATTACTAATAATGCCTTTTGAAGACTTTCGCTCTGGCAAGAATTTCTGTTGATGGTGTAGACTTTTGCATGGTGGATATCTTGTCATCAGCAAAAATTCTTGCCGTAGCAAAAGTCTTGGAAAGGCATGACTAGGAATCTCTCAATATCACTTGATATTGAGAGATTATTGATGATGTCATCTGAAAACTTACGCCCTGGCAAGCATTTTTTGCGATGGTGTAGACTTTTGCATAGTAGGTATCTTGTCATCTATATTGGAGAAGAGCGATTAGTAGAAAGGCTGAGAGATTGAGCTCGTTTGATTTGTGTACTAACTTGAGCCAATTTTTTGATAGGTTAATGAGCCAGGAGTTATGTAAAGTTTGATAGGCTTGGTAGAGTCGGTTTAGATCATATACTAGATAACTCATTTCTTATTAATTTATCAAATTAGTTGAGCAAACTGCATTGTGCAACGCTCAATAGAAGTGTGATATTCAACTGCTAGGGTCACATCTTCAGTATGCATCAACATATTTTGACCTAAAACAAACACAACAACCCTCTGTGTATCCTTTAAGGCTTCTGAAGAAAGTGTTTTGAAGGTCTTCTTCAATGCCACAACTTTGAAGGTAGTGTTCCTTGTTGATCTCATAAGAAGTCAAAAACTTTATACCAACTTCAAAGGCGACAACGACCAGCTTTAATACAGAATCAGCAAGCTGGAGGCAAGCTTAAAAATTACCAAAATTTACAAACTAGAGCAAGCCTCTGATCTTTTCCAAGAAATGTTGAAAGCATGCTAAGGCTATAAAACACAATCAATTATAATCATATTGCTATCAAAGTGATGATACTCAATTTGCCTTTTAATCACGTTTGTGGTTCTGATTAGGTCAGCAGCAGTGGACCTAATCGAAACCATAATCAAGAAGGCATGAGATGCATGTTAAAATTCAAAAATTGCCGCCTTCGCTTAGATTCCTTACTTTAACTGAGTTGCTGTTGGCGGAAGTTTTTTAGACTTATTGTACATCATTTCAACCCTCGGTGCCCTCAAGGCTGCTTTCTTTGTCTTCTATTATTTTCAATTTAGGTGATAATCTTGACCACGCTACCTAGTCGCAACTTCCTAGAAAAGTGTCTGTCCACATTATTTTTCTTTCAGAAAGACAACAAATGAATTTACATTACCGGATACACCTTTATATTTGCACTTGATTCAGATTTCTCATGTTTTAAGATAATTCCATCAGCCAGATTCGCTAGAAGTTACTTTCTACCCTATGTCTCATCTTCAATTAGCTCTCAGATGATATAGTCGTTTATCAACTCCCCTTTCCATTGCAGGCATTCTCCTTCGGCTTCTTCTGGTGTATAATCATTTTTTCAATCAACCCTTCCAAATAAATTTGGACCAGAGGAATTTTTGTTAGTTTTTCATTCTTGTTTGATGCAGTGTGAGGCTTCGAAGATGTTCTCAAAGTCCAATGCACACTTAAAGTTAAGTCCAACCACTATTAATTCTCTGCAATAAAACCAAATATTGATCCCGTCTCAAAACTTGACACACATAAACACGAGCAACAACCGTCAGTAATTCGTAATAGGGTATTTGCACCATCTTTATAAGGCCCTCTGCCTTATCAATTCGAACCCATTAAACTTAACTGTACAATGCAGAATCTTGTTTGAATGATCATTGCCTAATGGATTAAAAACTGCATTCACAAAAATATTGTACTTTGTGTGTGTTGTCCCGGTGACCTTATCAATTATACTTCTTAACTCACACATATATGCTAGTGGATCCATTTGCACACACCTTATTCTTCATAGCCCATCTATGGCTTAAATTTAATAAATAAATGACTAGCAAGTTGCAACAGATGCCACATCTGTTGGAAAGCAAACTGATATATCCATCTGCTGTAACAGATTGTCAATATGTTATAAGTTATCTGACAGAAGAAATATATTTTGCAATAGATTACCCATCTGTTAGATTTATTTTAAAGCAATTTTATTTTCTTTCCGAAATACAATAAAAAGATAAAATATTGTATTTAGATCCGTTTTTTTAATTTACATATTCAAAAAGTCACTAGTTTTATTTAATTAAGGGATATGAACAGTGTGGCTTTTTGTTTGACTAACCCCTTCCAATTCAATCATTTATAAATAGGTTCCTCCTTACTCGTTCATTCTACTACACTTACAAATATGGATGATCCAAACTCGTACAAGAAGATTCATATCGAGTCCTTGAAGGAACTTCAAAGGCAGTTTGATGAACTCCAGAGGGATTTGGCCAACTTCGGAGCAAGGCTGAGGAGGGCCCTGCTGCTGTCGGATGAAAATTGTCCGGTTGACAATACTAATAGTAATAATAATAATAGTAATGATAATAATAATAGTAGTAATAATAATTAGGTTATGTTTTTTTTCTTTTAGCGTATGTATGTATTTTCCTCCTTTTGTATATCGGATCTACCCAAAGGATTCAAAAATCTATATTTGGTGGTCGACTTTGAATTTTTAATTCTTATTTAGTATTTAATTATCATTATTGCTTATTCCTTATTCTCAACATGTCGATAGAGGTTAATCTGATGCGACAGATCGATCATATGTTTCAACAGACGGTTATTAATAAAAAAGAGTTATTATTATTGAGAGAGTAAAAAGACATGACTTTCTGATTATTTAAAATGAAGAACGGTTTGTAAACAAATAATAAGAAAATAAATGATAAACACAAGTTATAACCATAACAGAACGGTTATTTAATTTTAATAACTGATCGTGACTCTTCGACATATTTGTTTTTAAATCTGTTTTTTTAATTTATATAATAAAAGTCACCAAATTTGGATTAAAGATATGTTGACTATTAAAAAAGAAAGCTTATATGTGAAACAAATATATTATTTGATGCAACATAATGTAGATTTGTTGCAACAAAGGGTATATCTGTTGCAACTCAAAAAAACGGTTACTGAAATGAACTTATCAAATCACAACTTTCCACAGTAATAAAAAAGCCCCCAGTATTAATAAATGGAGGTGAACAATCGGACTTTTTTATTTTTGAATCTATTTTTTTAATTTATACAATAAAAAAGTCACTAAATTTGAATTAAAGATAAAGATATGATGATTATTAAAAAGATATATATTGCAACAAATATATTATCTATTGCAACAGATCATAGATTTATTGCAATAAATTTTATATCTGTTATCACAGATGGGTTATCTGATGCAACAGATATATAATTTGTTACCCCAACTCAAAAAAAGGGTTACTGGAAAAATTTTTATCAAGTTACAACTTTCCAAAGTATCAAAAAGTCACGCCTTTTTGCCTAACTCATTCAAATTCAGTCTTCTATAAATAGGTCCCTCCTTACTCGTTCATTCTACTATACATATCTATTTATTTCTTGATCTTGTCTTTCATATTACTGAAAAGAATTCACAACTATTTCTTGCTTTTTGTGTAAATATACGTTGTATTACTTTTGGATTCTTTTCTTTACTTTTGTTTTCGCATTTTTTGTCAATTTATGCATGTTCTAGATATGACCGATTCAGTGTGGGATGTCTATATTTTATGAGACGACGTACGGGAAATGCAGAGGCAGGTACATGATATACAGTGGGAGTTGGCCGCTGTCAGAGTAAGGATGTTGCGCGAGATTCGCAGGATAAGAAGGGCGCTACTGCTGCCTGTCGAAGATGCGGCTGGCGATAATAATAATAATGATGAAGAATCTATTAATAATAATTAGATTATTTTGTTTCTTCTTTCTTTCTAAGTCTGTATATGTATTTTTATTTATTTTAGTTTAATAAAAAATTATGTTTGATCAACTTTGACTGTTTTAATTCATATTTAATTTTCATTTTGTCTATTATCTTCTCAACAAACATGTCGATGATTAGACGTAAGAAGTAATTTTGAATCCAGTAGCAATAGCGAGATTTAAAATTTATCTGTTGTGTTTGTGGCAGGGGCTGATTTAGGTTATTCCAAATAGATTACTCATATGTTGCAACAGATGACTAGTCTGTTTCAATAGATAATTCCCTCCGTCTCAAATTACCCCTCCCGTCCCAAATTGAGATGGCACATTGATTAAGAGAAATAATTAATAATATGCCTAGTTTACCATAATACCCCTATTAAATGATGTTTATATTTTAATTTGAAGAAAAAGTGATTAATGTAAAGGGTAAAACATGGAATTTTTTATCTCTTCTTGATTAATAAAAAAAGCAAGTAAAATGAGAAATCAAATTAGAAAATTTGGGATAGATAATTTGAGATGGAGTGAGTATTTAATTTTCATCCTGTCTATTATATTCTCAACAAAAATGTTGATGATTGAACGTAAGAAATAATTTTAAATCCAGTAGCTATAGCAAAACATATTGACTATCTGTTGGGTTTGTGGCAGGGGCTGATTTGTGTTGTTCCAAATAGATTAATCAGTATGATGCAACAGATAATCAGTCTGATGTAACAGCTAATAAGTCTGATGTAATAGATAATCAGTCTGATACAACAGATAACTAGTCTGTTGCAACAGATATATCCTCTGTTGCAATAGATTACTCATCTGATGCACCAGATAAGTGATCTGTTTAAATTGTGGGCACTTATGTTGGATTCATGATTGGCTTCTATCCATTGTTCAAAAAAATATCAATAACTTTGTTACCCAGATGACAAAATTGACTAAAAATTATAATTTGACTTACCAAGTTCTCCTATGAAATAATGTCAAAGTGAAAAGTGGTGATGTTCGAAACAAAATTTGACCTAAGAAATTGATAAAATAGCAATAATAGTTATAACAAAAACAACAATGGTCGACAAGAAGAAGATAAAGATGATAATGAAGTAGAAGATGATGATAATGAAGCAAAATATGATGAATAAAGAAGCAGCAACAACAAAGAACAACAATAATCATGAAGAGAGAGAAAACAACGGATGAGAAGAGAGAGAAATGCGCCTTTTTCTCTCCATTTTTTGTTATGTTAACTAACATTTGAATCAAAGTGTAAATTTTAAAACTTGTGAGTTATTTTCAAACTTCTCCAACTTTCTTAATCCATAATAAAGTAATTGTCACCTCCACCTAATAATTAAGACTTGTGTCGCCTACACCTCATTTTAAAACTCTTTTGTCACCTACAACCCAAAGCCCCGAGAAAGCAAGATGTTTTACGGTTTTCATCACCAAACACTCATTGAAAAATGAAACTTGAAAGTAAGTGAATAATTAAATGGGTCCATTCTCAAGAAAATTATAAAAGAATTATTATACTTGCGCTACTCCAAAATCAAAGATTTTAAAAACATCTACTCTTAACACTAGCTAAATGATTTTTCTAATTCTTAAAGTGACTGATATTCCTTTCCAAACAAAGACGCAAAGAGGTTTGCTTTCTAATATTTTTCCTTTCTATGTTATCATTGCACACCAGGAATAGATCTCATATCTGTTACCAAAGCAAAAAAAAAAAGATGCTTTGCGGAGTAGTTGTTTAATGATAAAGATGAAATCAAAGTAAATAAATAAATCTTTCTTGATTCGTTAAATCGATAAGTAGAAAGAAGTTATTTTAGTATCCTCGATCGATTAATAAAAGGGCCATTTGTAGGGAAGAAATGATTTTCTAGTTCAAGACATTAAAATTGTTTCAAGTAATTCACACACAAAACAATAACTTTGAACTCATTGATTAGTCATCAACAATTTGTGTTACAATTTCCACTCTGGACGTATCTAACATATGGCAGAAGATTTTGTTCAAATTCTGATAGACCATACCAGTTCTTTCCTTCAAGGGGAACTTGTATTGTTTTTTGGTTTTGAAAATGAGTTGGAAAATCTTTCGAATAGGTTTTCTACAGTCCAACTAGTGCCTGAAAATGCTCACGAGAAGAAACTCAAGGAAAAAGCAATAAAAAAATGGTTATAGAAACTCGAGAAAATTGAAGAATAGGTGTCTTATAAGTCTTGAATGAAGGATTGGTGACATTGACCAACAGATAGAGTCAAAAATTATTAGGAAACTTGATCAAGTTAATTGTGGACTTGATTAATATTTTCAAAACTTTTTAATCTTTTCAAAAATACAAATCAACCCAAACCACATCCTCTTCAATCCAAAGCAACCAGTCTCTTCTCTCTCTCGATAGCTTCTCTCAACTCTATCCTAACCAACAGATCTGCAAAATTTCTCCCTTTAACCCCCGATGACAAATAGTTGGGCTTCGTGTTCCCTTCTTCAATTCAATCAACCTGTCTCTCATCCATCTCTCAACAGCTTCTCTCAACTCTCTCCCAACCAGCTGTTCTACAAATTTCTTATTTCAATCCTCGACGACTTCAACATCCGACTACAAATAGTTGGGATTCCAATTCCTCTTCGGCTTCAATCGACGTGACAGCCTTACTCTCCGGCCACAACAGCTTCAAATTCTTCATTGGTCCTTTTCTTCTTTCACAGGTAAAAATTTATGGCCTTTTTAGTTTTGAAGAAAACAAGAAACTTGAGATAGCTTCTCTTATAGTATTAGTTAACAATTTCACTATTTGTTGCACTAATTTGAAATGTGGTCTAAATAAAACACTAATTTCTGGTATTTCTTCTCTTCTTTTCTCTTTTTGAAGTGAATTATGAAATTTTATTCTTTGTTGCATTTTTTTGAAGTTTGATTTTTATTATTTTTGTTTATAAAAACAAAAGGACAATTTAGTTTGATTTGTTATTGTAAGACCCCATAAAAATCCTAAGTCAAATTCATCTCCTTAAGGCTTGATAAGGAAATCCAACACTTGGAAGAATTTTGCTAAGTGTTAGAAACACTTAGTTTCATCTTATACCTCCGAACTTTGGGGATTTATTTGATGATCTTTCCGACCTTCGTTTTTTGATTTTTAAGTTTGTTGTGATTGGAGAATTCAAGAGTACATCTCGAGTGAGTTTCAGAATTTTTGGAATCCGTTTAGGGCGTGTTTGGATTTCAAAACAGAAGCACCATGCAATTTGCATGTGTCGCATGCTCTATAGCATGCTCCAGAAATTTTCAGCATTTCAGGGTCAACTTCAAACAATCATAACTTCTTGAATATTTTAAAATGTGATAGCTTCTATATATCAACAAAAAGATATTTGAGTCCTCTTTCCAATGCAATTGGTTTCATCCAATTTAAACATCAGAGCAAAGAGTTACGATCAATTTACTTCAGCCTATCAGCCTGAAAACAACATAGGACAGTTGTGTCTTTCTCTCTTTCTCCAGGGGTATTTTAGTCTTTTTCCCATCCTATATATATGCTCAAACACGGAATTAAGACTAATTTAGAGCAAAATATACTCCCTTTTTCTCAAATTCTCTCAAAAATTATCAAGAACAAGTAAGGGTTCAATTGGGGGTTTCAAGATTCAAGCCAATTTCACCGTTAACTTTCACGGATAATCAATCTAAGGTATGCATAGTGTTCATTAATGGATTCTTTTCATCTATGGAGCTCAAGAATCAAGTTTTAAGTTATGTATCATGAATATTTTGTTGTGGGATGTTTATAATCATGTTGTTGATGTTAAATTGAGTTTTAATTCCATGAGTTATTTCAAGAATCATGAAAACTAATTTATTTGTGGTATTATTCATATGAGATTTATGTTGAGTTCTTGGGATTTGCAAGTTGGATGTTATACCCATAATATTGATATAGGGAAAAGGCATCGTTTCCACCCCAAACCATACCCGTAAAGCCGAAGCCACACCTAAACTATACTAGTCACCTATTACACACCTAAACTATAAAAAAGTGAAACTATTTACACCCTACACGCGCTGCTATGTCAGCACCATGTCAGTAAAAAGTATCACTTTTTATAGTTAAGGTATGTAATAAGTCACTTATATAGTTTAGGTGTGGATTCGACTTTTCGACTATAGTTTGGGGTGGAAACTATGCCTTTTTTCTTAATGTTTTTATCCATTTACTTTTGTTATTTAATAGGATAGACGCGCCTAAAATAAGTGTAACACACGCACCTTAGAATGAGGGTCGCGAAGAGGTAATAATATCACTTTTATATAGTTAAGGTGTATAATAGGTCACTTATATAATTTAGGTGTTGCTTAGACTTTTCTTGTATAGTATGGGGTGGAAATGATGTCCTTTCCCTATTGATATATATTAATTGATGAATGAAATATCCATGTTTCCCATGTGTGTTGAATCATGACCATCATATGTTGAAAACCTTGAGATATGAATTGGTGGTTACGGTTATGAATTGGGAGCATGTTATATATGCCTAAATATAAAATCATGCCTTTCATGTGTTTGTGAAAATGTTCAAGTGAAGGAATTGTCCCTTGTGATCCATTGGTGATCTAAATAATGAATTCATGTTAATACTACATGATCTAAATGATTTCCATGTTGATGCTATGTCTTGCAAGTGTTTGACAAATGGTTCATGAAAGTTAAGTAATGAAACTGCACTATGTTAGCATGTATACAAGTTCATGTCATGCAAGTAAAATTAAAATTGTGAAATTATGATATGTTAGGAGACATTCCTATTCATGTACAAGATTATGATTATCAAGTGCTTTCATGAAATCCCTAACTTATGGTATTATGAATTGCGGACTTTAGTCCTATGATCAAGAATTTTCATGATGTGTCAGTTTCCTTCCATCGAGTCCTGGGGGTACTTGTACCCGAAAAATATAGCTGGGTGCCTAGAGCCATGTCATGTTTTCATGACACTCTCAGTCAAGCCATTTCAGTAGACTTCAATCAGTCTCATGACTCAGGAAAACTCATGTAAAGGCAGTATCAGTTCAGTTGTACTCAGTACTCAGTAATCTATGTAATCTCAGTAATATTTCGTCAGTCTATGGAATTCAATAAATGTTAGTATCAGTACAGTTTAGTTCAGTATTCAGTTCAGACATCAGTAAACTCAGTCAGCTAACAGAACTCAGTAGCATTTAGTCATTTAATAGAATTCAGTAGTGTTCCGCTAGTCATCGGAACTCAATAAATTTAGTCCTTGTTCAGTTTAGTTAAACAGAACAATCAGTAATAGTTCTGTTAATTATAGTATAAACTAGGAAATTAGTTCAATATAATCAGTTCAGTGTCATTCAGTTGGGAGTAGGATTCAGCACCGAGCGAACCCAAGGATGGGAACTCACCTGCTAGTAGAGGGTGTGATTCTTAGAAGTCGTCTTTGCGTTCCAGAACTATTTAGCCAGCATAGGTTAAGACATCAATACCTATCAGTTGAGGGCAGATGAAGTGGCTTAACCTGTCAGATGAGGGTTCCCACTGTTCCTATTAGAGTACCTGTCAGACGAGGGTCACTCACAGCTTGTCCTTACCAGTGGCACGGTATTGACACCTGTCCAATCAGGGCAGAGATTGGACTCTAGCTTAGCTATTATAGCGTATTTGGGGCATGTCAGTTAGATAACTACTTCCCACAGTTTTAGTATCAGTCTCAGTAAAAAACTCAGATAGTTCTTCAGGATATCAAGACTGACATATATAGTCAACTCAGATACAGTACAAAACTCAGCTAGTTCCATCAGATTCAGGACTGTCAGATACAATCATTCATGCTATCAATTATCAGAACTTATGTTATCAGTTATCAAAGTTCATTTATCAGTCATGATATGTTATCAGTTGATACATGTCATCAGTATTCATACTCAGTAGTCATGTTATCACGAACTCAATTTCAGGACTGTTATATACAATCAATCAGATCAGTTCTTCATAATCAAAACTATCAAAAATAATCATTTTCTTTATCAGTAATATAACATCAGTTTCTCTTTATTTAGTAAATTCAGATGTTAGTAAATCAGTACACAGGATTTAGTATCCAGTACTAGTACAGTTTCAGTTATAGTTATTATGTATTCATGCATGTATTCTTACATTCATGTTAGTCAGTATTGTTCTTACATATGAACCCCATGCATTCAGCCTACCTCACTTGCATACCAATATATTCAAAGTACTGATGCATATTTTTCTCGCTCTATGGTGTCTTATACCATAGGTTTGGACGCATGGGATCCAAAGCTCCCTTAGCAATTTCAGAGTCAGCCAGCAGCAGTAATTATCAGTGAGTCCTCATCCATAGAGGATAATTATGTTATTATTCATATCACTATTTCAGTTTTCAATTTATTTCAATAGACGGAGTTAGTTGGGAACATGTCCCCTCAACTCCTTATTCAGTTCAGTTTAGAGGTTTTTAGACTACAGCATGCCAGACAATTTATTTAGATTTATGTTGGTATTGTTATACCATTTTTAGATATTATTTTATCAGATGTTTATTTAGATTTGAACCTTATGGCCTTACAATATTATGTTTTTCCATATTTTACAATATGGTTATTCAGTGCTCTGGTACAAATATAAGTCATAGGTTATCTTGTTGTCCTTCGGGGTCATGGGCACCGTGTAGCATTTTGGTTCAGAAAATTGGGACATACAATTATGTTCTTGTTCTTGGTAAAAATGGTAAAATTGTTGTTTTTTGTTTAACAAAATTGTGCTACTATTTACTCTGACAGATTACCCATCTGGTGCAACATATTAACCATCTGATGCAACAGATTTATCATATGATACAACAGATAAACCATCTGATGCACCAAACGAACCATCAGATTACAATTTTGATGTAACAGATTAATAATCTGATGCAACAGCTTTACCATATATTACAACAGATTAAGCTTCAGATAAAAAATCTGATGCAACTAATTAACCATCTAGTGAAATGGAAGAACCATCAGATTAATAATTTGATGTAACAGATGAACCTCCTGTTGGATAAAATCCTACCAACTCTTCCTACAGGAAAAGTCCAAGACTTGATTTTTCCAACTAATCATTCATCTACTGCAATAGACGACCCTATGTTGGAAGAAATCTAAACAATATTGACCGTTGATAACTGTTCTAACAGATCACTCATGTGTTGCAACATATGTGTGACCTGTTGCACAAACCATTCATCTTTCTCAATAGATGAGTGATATATTTTATAATGTCACAACAGATTACTCAGCTGTTGCTATGGATTATTTAACTATTCCAATAGATCACTCATATGTTGCAATAGATGATGTCACAACAGTTGTGTGATCTGTTGAACAGACTATTTATCTGTCTTAAAAAATAAGTGGTATGTTTTGTATTATTGCAATAGATTACTCATCCGCTGCAACAGTTTGGTTATATGCTGCAATAGATATACTACCTGGTGCAACAGATCGGTGATTTGTTGCAATTGTTATTTCACTATTTTTCTTGTTTAATTTACTATTATTCTTTTTTAACGATGCATTAATCAATAATAATATATTATTTTATGTTCCTATTAATTTTAGATAATATGGTTCCCAAAAAAACAGAAACCAAATCAAGTCTAAGTAAAGGAACCAGTGAAGCAGCTAGGCTACATCCACTACTCTATGAGCTTGCTTTACAAGCGTTATCTCAATCGAGGGCAGAATATGATGAACACGGGGAGGAGGAATGTTTCAAAAGAGATGATGCAAATGCTAATAGACCTTCCACCAAAGAGCTGGTCAAAGCCTTCAGCATTGATCGTTATCCTGTGAGAATGTAGTGCGATGGTGCCGTAGATTTAACGGGTGATTTCATGATTAAGTCAGTCATGGGAAAATCTTTTGACGCCTTCAGAAAAATACTTTGAGAACAAAAATTGGATGCTTATTTCAGGGACAGCTGCTTTGGGAAATATCTTGATTTGCCAGAGGACAACAATGCTTGTTTCCAAATGAAAATGGCATATGAATTTCTCAAGCTTAAATTTATGTATGAAAACAAAGATAAGATGGATGAGGTGTGGATAAATTACTATGGCATGCCTGTTTGTTTTGGTTGGAAGGAGTTTGCCATAGTTATTGGACTAAAATGTTATCCTCCTTCTCAAGTTATATCTATTCTAACCCCAAAAAAAGCACCCCGCACACCCAAAAAAGGCAAAGGCAAGTCGTGTGATCGTGATGACCTGGTGTCCATTGTTGGTCCAAGCTTCAAAAACAAAAATTTGATAGAAGTGTTGAAAGGTAAAGGACTTTCAAAGAAGCACAAGCAGTCATTGTGCTTGGTTTGGTTTGTACATAATATTCTTTGGGCGAGAGACGTTAACAACAATATAAGCCTCGGTTTAATAAAGCTCTCCGAGAATCTTGAGGCGTTTAACAGCTATCCATGGGAGTATGAAAGCTTCAAAATGACTGTCAAATATTTGTTGACTCCGTTAGCGCCAATGACAGTTAACTTATATGGCTTCTCATGGGCTTTCATGGTAAATGTTTCTTTCTTCTATTATGATATCATTCTTTTTTTTTGCTCAATAATGGTTTTGATTTATTGGCGTTATTTTATAGGCTTGGGCGTTTGAAGCCATTCCTTATTTGAGACAACAAGTGAACTACCAGAAAGGAGTTTTTTGTCCAAGAATCTTGAGATGGTTGTTGGCCAAAACTCATAAAAATGCAAAATTTCTTGATCTCTTTAAACCCCCGAAGGATGCAGTAAGTATAATTATAATTTATTTTTTCTTTTAATTATTGTTTTTTTTTTGAATGATCTAATCATCATTCTAATATATGTAATGATTCATGTTAGAATATGCATCCGTCGCTAGTTTCGACCAATCGAGAGTTGAAGATGCTATTTTTTCTTACTTTACGGTCTGTGCAAACTTTATCGGATCCTAAGGTCATCGAAAGAATAAAAATGAAATGGTTTGGAGCAACAGCCATTACAAGAAAAACAATTTTGGAGAGTGGGCTTATTGTTGTTGATGGAGCTGTTAGTGGTGGTGTGGTGCTGCTGTTGGTGCTAATGATGGTCCTCTTACAGTATTTAAAGCAAACCATTATGAATATGATCATACTGGTTATACAGATTTTACCTCTCCCAGCGAATTTCTGCATGTAAATGTCAAGACTGCTGGGTGAAACATGATATAGTGATTAATTCTATTAATGCATTAACCGCTTCTGTAACGGAATTAATATCAAAGAGGGGTCTCATTCCATGAAAAAAGATTTTATTTCCATTCTCTCCATTAGAGATTAGGGCTAAGAGGAGAAGGAGAGTGATTTCCAAGGCATTATCAGGCATCCAAAAAAGCAAAATTGTAACTCCTCTGTCTGTGTGTTGCTCTGAGAAACGTACAATGTCCAAAGGAGAGCAGAACAAGATGAAGAAGGTGAATATATTATATGTCTTCCAAATGATAAAATAAACAGACACATATCTATTTCAACAGATGACACATCTGCTAAAAATTATTAAACAGATATATACATCTGTTGCAATAGTTGACTAACCTGTTGCACTAGATACTTTATCTGGTGTAACATATGTCTTGTTTGTTTTAGCAAATCAAACAGCTCTTTGTACAACTTTTATTTGTACCAACAGATGACCTATCTACTACAACAGATGATTCATATGTTGCAACGGATGGTTTATCCATTGGAAATTATCACACAGGGTCTTTCTCAGGTAGAAATTTGTTCTAACAGTTGATTCATTATTTCAACAGAAATATAATATGTTTGGGACAATTTAAAATGGGAAGAAGACCTGTTTGATTTGCTAGAAGAGATGAGTTATCCTTTTCCATTTTGTTGTATCTCCGTGATTAGCATTGACCAATTCTAGCTTTCTAGGTGGATGTAGAAGAAGCTACTGCTGAACAACATTGACAATATGCTACTCTTTTTATGTAAATATGGAGAACAGAAAGCGCAGAAACCGTACACAAGTGACAATGAAGATCTACGACGAGCAAAGCCGAATTCCATAGCACCGGATGAAGAACAACTTGTCCATACTAAGTAGATCTTTATAGCTTGATCCTATCAAAGAAATCCTTGGCAGTATACTTAAATTGTTGTTGATGTATTTGTTGAGATCTGTACCCATAACAATTTTTTTACATTTCATTTATTCGTTGACTTATTTTAGCTAATTTATGAAGGCTTCGATTTATTTTATTTTGTCTATAAATTTTATTTATTCCTTAGATTTTAACTTATTAATTGAAAAGGAATAGTAGATTCAAATATTGCAACAGATAATGTATCTGTTGCAACAAACGACACATCTATTGGAAAATTCAAATAGATTTAGACATATGTTGCAACAAGTAGGTGATCTATTGGAATTTATCAAACAAGTCTTCCCACTGTTGCAACATATGGAGTTTAGATAAAAACATCAAGATAATGCAACAGATGACACATCTATTGGAAAAAAATAGATTTAGACATATGTTGCAACAGATGGACTTTATCTGTTGCAACAGACGACACATCTATTGGAATAATCGAATAGATTTATACATATGTTATAACAGGTAGGTTATCTGTTGGAATTTATCAAACATGTGTTCCCACTATTGCAATAGATAAACTTTAGATAAAAACATCAAGATAATGCAACAGATGACCAACCTATTGCAACAGATAAACTATATGTCAGAACAGGTAGGATAACTATTACAATGGATGGAGAATCTGTTGTATTATAAAAATTCAACTTTTGTTGGACATAAAAAATTACCACTACGTTTAAAAAGGTTAAAGTGAATTGAAATATAAAAGGTGCAACCCATCGACGGTGTTCAATTCAAACACCTAAAATAAAATAGGCATCAAGTAGACATGTTCATTTTAAAGACGTAAAATAAAATAGGCATCAAATATGTTAGTGTCAGTCCTGGTGTATTTCGCTGACTCACCGTCACTTAGCCCCCAACGGTCATTTTTTCCCCCCATTGTCTTATATATTCATCTTCCTCCTAAAGTTTAACCCTAAATTCCCAAATCTTCTTCATCATCGTCATCTTGTTTTATCTATCAAAATTCTTTAAATTATTACCTTCATTTTTTTCAACTGACCTTGATAATGTCGAACGCATCTTCCACTATTTTTTGTGATAAAGATTTTCGATATTATAAGTGCGGTCATTAAGCTCTGTTAAAGACTTCTTGGACTCAACAAAATCCGGGTCGTAGGTTTTTTACTTGTAAGATTTCAAAGGTAATATTTTTTTATTTAATTAATTGATTAATTATTGACTTGTAATTGTCTTCTCTTTTTTTTTTTTATAAAAATTGGGTGGATGCAATTACTTTGATTGGTATGAAGAACGACACCCTTCACAAGCAAATCGTGTAATCTAGGGTTTATTGAACAAAGTCAAGGCTTCTGAAGAGAAACAAAATCGAGCAAGAAGATACTACATTGTTGCCGTTATTGCTACTGGTTTGGTGTTGTTGGGCACACAGATATTGAAGCCTAATTGGTGAAATTTTCATGGTGGTGTATGTATTTGATACTAGATTGTTGTTGATGAGCACACGGATATTGAAGCTTAATTGTTGGAAAATATCAAAAAGATTTAGGCATATGTTGTAAAATTTAGGTCATCTGTGGAAATTATCAAACAGGTCTTCCTACTGTTGCAACAGATTAGACTTAGATTATTAGATTATTCATAAAAATTATCAAACAGGCCTTCCCATTGTTGCAACAGATTAGATGTAGATTATTAGATTATTAGATTATTAGATTATTCAAACAGGTCTTCCCACTGTTGCAACAGATTGGCAATCTAATCTATTACATTATAAAAAACTCAACTTTCATCAGAAAAAAATTATTTCCACTACATGTACATGTAATAAAGTGAAGGGTGACTTGAAATTAAAAATTTCTATTTCACAGGCTCTTCTATATACACACGCTTCAAGCGTCCAGTTAGTACTCCATAAGCCCATACCTCTTGTAGATTTACCACAGCGTTGTCGCATAGAAAAGTCATTGACTCGGCCATTTCTGTGCCGGTCAGCAAACATTCGATGTGTGCAAGAGCGTGCGAGCCGCTCGCTTTAGTGGCATCATCTTTTGGAAGGATCATTCCCCTGTTTTGACCTTCAAAATCCCATGATTTCTTCACCAACTCTTTCTTTGGCAAATGATTCATCAGTTTACCCTCCCTCAACAAGATGGGCAACAGCATCATCAGTGGCTCCATGAGGAGAAAAAGATTGAAATAGTCGACGAGAGGTACGTTGGAGTCATAAACATTGATCTTTCCCTCCTCGAATAGTATCTCAACAACCCGATAATGTATGCCGTTCACGCTAATGACTGTAAGAATCCTTTTTGCCTTGGCCCATCTCTTGCCGTGTGGATTTGGCCTGTCCCCTCTAACATTTCTTAACATTTCTTCTTCATCCAAGACCAACGTAGGAACTAGGAAATCAAGTCCCACTCCGAGGGCTGACGCCTCTCCATTTAGTTGATCGTACCTATCCTTGAGCTTCTTGCAGAAGTTGAGGTCTATTATCCTATTGGCAACGTCATAAGCTTCCCAGTACATTAATTACCTTTTTCTCATAAGGTAGAGAATTATGTCAACATGCTGTGAGATAAGAAGTTAATTTTTAAAAAAGTCAATTTTTAAATAGGTTAGTAATTGTAAAGATGCAACGGATGGTCCATCTATTGCATAGGGTTCTCTGAATCAATAATCCAATGCAACTTATGCAACAGATAGATAATAAGTTGCAATAGAACCACAACCAGTTGCACCAGTATACTCAGCTGTTGCAATAGATGTGAAATCTGTTGCGTAGCTTCTTCTTCATGGGGTAGATTAGAAGGGCTAGGTTAGGAAAAGTAAACTTGCCTTATCCTCGTACGGAATACGCATATCAGTAATAGTATGGAAGTCTTGGGGGGGAAAAGGAGGCCTGGGGTAATCTGGTGCGCCTGGCTTGGCATTCTTGTCCTGTTGCAGATCCCTCTTCTCTTCGGCACCAAGTTCCGCTTATATGTCCACCTTATTGACTGGACCCTAAACTTTAATAGCTTTTGGAGGGGGAAGAATTACAATTTCTTTTGATTTTTGAGGGAGAGTACATCTCTAATTGCTCTTTTCTTTCTCCTAACCAACATTGTAGGAGTGTGTGGCTCCCTCACCTTCTTAGATGGTATGACAAACCTCTTGGATTTGAACTTTTCGATAGCTTTAGAGAGAGCCTCTACTTTTTCAAAGAGTTTATCCTGTCTGTCCTTGCACTCATCGCATTCGTAATGACAACACGAGGGTGAAGAGGGGTGAGAGGGACCTGTGTAAGGGAGAAAAAGGGTGTTTTCAAATATATTTATTCTTTGGTAGCAGCATCAGCATGCTTGCCACCAACACCAACAACTCGACTAGAAGAACACTTGAATCTGCCTTAGTAAAAGGTTGGTCATGAAGAGCCTCAACATTAGGCTGACCTTGCCTAACTGCTCCTCTTATGGCTGTTGCTCCAGCCAATTCCTTCTTTATTAACTCCACCATTGGGTCTGCAATAGTATCAATATAACCAAGAGTAATATAAGAAGTCATCACTGACTCCTCCTCTATAGGTACGATCCATTGATGCACAACCTATAAAAAAGAAAAAAGAGACAGATGCATTTAAATCATATAATATAATAATTTTCACAGTTGGGCTACATTTTAAATAAAAAGACCCATTTGTTGCATAGTTTATAGTATATGGTTAAAATCCATTTAAGTTTGGTTCAGAGAAATAGAGTAAAACATGGATAATCTGATGCAAAATATCAATCATTTATTGCAACAGTTGCACAAGACGGGTAATCTATTATGCAACAGATGATCTGTACGTCACAATAGATGAATGATCTGTTATCATATTAAACATCTGTTGCATAATTTACAGTAGATGGTTAATATTTTAGGAGTTGGTTTCAGAGAACCAAAGCAACAGATGGGTAATTTGATGCAAGATATACCCCATCACAACAGATGTCCTATCTGGTGCATCAGATATAACATCTCATGCACCAGATATAACATCTATTTAATATCTTTCTTATCTTTGAGTAGAATTATTTTACTTGAAGAAGATGTACTGCATCATTCGGAGGGTTAAAGATATCAGCCTCCTTAATATTAGTGTTGCTCTTTGCAACCAACCACCTAAACATCCTTGGATGAGAAACCTCATCCGGGTAATCCATTAACTGCTTTCGGAGGGGAGGAATGACTTCAAATTCCCAAGCCAAAAAGTGTAAACAGGAAGCAAGCAAAAAAAAAATCATAATAACTATATTCAATATAAATTAATGGATGAGTAAAATTAGTGATTAATTTTACCATGAAAGACTAAGGAAAGACATATAATGTGGTCCTCTTTCTCTTTCTAACTCTCCAATTCCTCTTCTTTCTCACTTTCATTTTCTTCATCACCATCTACGAACCTTTGTCCACCTCCCTCAATGTTATTTTCATATCTCTCCTCAGCTTGACTTTTCCCTGATTGAGATAGTTCAGGAAGCTCCTCCGAATCCCTCTATACTGTAGTCTTTTTTTTTTGAGTGGTCAGACGTTGATCCACTTTCACTTTCTTTTCTTTTGGGAGATATGTTTTACCTATAGACAAAGAAAAACAAAAATTACATTACAGTTGATGTATGCATAGATTTTAAAAAATACATTACAAACACCACAAATACCAACACACCAACAGCCACTACCACAAACACCACCAATCAATGTCAACAAACAAACAAACAACACGAATACCGATACCACCACAAACGCCATCAACCAATGCCATCACCGGTGCCACTACGACGACCACCAACATTATCCAACTATACCACAAAAGTCAACAGAACACTGTGACGGAAACTAGGGATTTCTCGAGTTCTTCCTATGATTTTACCATCAAAACTCAAAATTGTAAACACATTCTCGAAGATAATACAACTAAAAGTTTTATTTTTTATCATTAACTTAAAAACCCTTATTTTTTTGAAAAAAATAAAAAACAAATATAGAGATCTTCTCGAACTCTGTTGCCTACGAAGACAAAGAAAACGACTGATACAAGCAAGAATGATGTCAAAAATAACACCTATGTGGCCAAAAATGAGAAGAAAAGCAATCTGTTATGGAGGGTTGAGCAAATTTGTTGAGTAGTTGTTGTCTGTACTGTATTGTTGAGTAAAAATGAGAGAGAAAGAGCCAGACCTCGAGATTTGAAATGATGAAACATTTTATATGGGTTGATTTGTATTTTGGAAAAGAATAACAAGTAGTTTTGAAAATGTTAATTTGGTCCGAAATGATCTTAATTATTTTTAAAATCATAAAATATATGCGTAATTTTTAAAATCATATAAAAACAATTGAAGTTGTAGTTGACCGAGTACTCTAGGAGGTGATCCTATGAAAAATCACCCCTGGTCCTAGATTAATCATTTAGGAGTCTAACATATGAACTCAATTGAAATTGTAAAAAACAAATGTTCAACATATTGCATCAGATTTCTCATCTATTGTAAATTATCAATTAGATTAGGTAACAACAAATTACGAATCTGATGTAAATTATCAAATAGATTAAGTCATCTGTTGCGATAGATTACCCATCTGTTGTAAATTATCAAATGTATTATCATATGTCACAACAGATTACCCATATGTTGTAAATTATCAAATAGGCGCTGCCATCTATTGTGGCTGACCCTATGAGAACTCACCCCTAGTCCTAGATTAATCGATAGTTTACCCTATGAGAACTCACCCCTAGTCCCAGATTATTCAATCAAGGTATTAGTATCCTAGTCCTAGATTAATCAATTAAGGTATTAGTCTAACATATGAGGTAGTAAGAATCGGTTCGGCTCAGAATGATCGATCACCGACTCTGGTCGGGAGGAACGCAGTACCATTTCATCATGAAATTGACAAAAGACTCAATTAAAGTTGTAGTTGAACCTATGAGAACTCACATTTAATTAAGGTATTAGTCTAACATATGAACTCAATTGAATTATATATAAACAAATGCTCAACCTGTTGCAAAAGATGTCTTTTCTATTGGATCAAATCAAACAGATTATGTAATCTGTTGCAACATTTTACACATCTATTGTAAACTATCAAATAGATTAAGTCATCTGTTGCAACAGATTACCCATCTATTGTAAATTATCAAATAGATTAAGTCATATATTGCAATAGATTACCCATCTGTTGTAAATTATCAAATAGGTGTTGTCATCTATTATAGTTGACATTATGAGAACTCACCCCTAGTCTTAGATTAATCAATTAAGGTACTAGTTGGACATATAAGGTATTAAGAATCAATTCGGCTCAGAGTGATCGATCGACGACTCTTGTCGGGAGGAACGCAGTCCCGTCTCATCATGCATTTGCCAAAAGACTCAATTGAAGTTGTAGTTGACCCTATGAGAACTCACCCCTAGTTCCAGATTATTCAATTAAGGTATTAGTTGAACATACGAGGTAGTAAGAATCGTTTTGTCTTAGAGTAATCGATCGATGACTCTTGTCAGGAGGAATGCAGTACCGTCTCATCATGCAATTGCCAAAAAACTCAATTAAAGCTGTAGTTGACCCTTTGTGCTCATTCATCCATCCCTAATTCCACCTATATCAATGTAGGTACTATTATTAATCTTAACATTAAGTTAATGAGAACACATTTTAACTTAGAGTGATCGATCGACGACTCGGGTTGGGATGAACGCAATACTAACACCATTCAAATGCAAAGACTTAATTGGATTTGTAATTGACCCTGTGATCTCATTCATTCATCACTCGTTCCACCTAGATCAATGTAGGTACTATTATTAATCTTAACATTAAGTTAATGAGGAGCTCATTCTTTCATCCCTAGTTCATCCTAAATCAATTGCAATGAAATCCATTGCAACAAACAACTGAGCTGTTGGAGAATTTCAAATAGATAACAATATCTATTACAACAGATGAAATTTCTTATTTAATTATCAAATAGACATTTGCATCTATTATGATGGATAACTGAGGTGTTGGAAATTTTCAAACAGATATTGATATCTGTTGTAACAAATGACATTTCTGATTTAGTTATCAAATGACATTTCCATCTGTTGTCATAGATGACTGAGCTATTGGGATTTCTCAAACAGATAGCTAAATCTGTTACAACAGACGACATATCTATTTGAAAATCTTTTTGTTTTCTTTTAATTTTAAAGCAAGCTACTGTCCGAGTAGACAAAGTAGTAGTACTACTAAAGGCGGTAAAAAATATTTATGTTTCTTGGATAACTCAAAAATATCATTGAGTAGTCTTGTCCTGTCTTTTCAATGTCACCTATTTTCTTTCTCGTGCCCCTCAAATTATTAGTGAATATTAATTAATGAATATTGAAACCCCTAATACTTCTTCCTTTTCATATTAACTTGGTACTCCTATCAAGAAAATATTAATTAGGGGTTTATTTTACTACCAAATTAGCCTTATTAATTATGCTTTGTAAATATAAATTTGAATAAATACACTTTGTTTAGTCATTTAATATTAAGGGTAGTACATCTAGAAATTAGAATTATCTCATCTCTCCCCTCCTCTCCTTCAGCCCTAAATTTCTCATCTTTTTTCTTTCTATCCTCTTTAGGGTTATCACAACTTTTTTTTTCTCTCCTCTTTCTCAAAAATTTTTGTTTGGATCTAAATCGGTCGATATCCATATCTTATATTCCTTGACTAAAATTGCTGTTTTGACCCCCTTTTGACATTGTATGATATGATTCACTATTGCTCTTTCATTCTCGTCTTCTTTTTGCAACTTTATTTATATCTTTTTATTTATTTAATTACCATTTTCCCATATCATATTTATTTAAAAAATTTGAAGGAACTTTTAATTGTTGAATAAACATATCGAGAATTTTTATTATAAGATGCGAAAAAAAGTCATCTGTTGGGAGAAGTTTAAAAGCTTTGTTGGCAGTATTAATTTTTTAATGTATTTTGTTTGTTTATTTGTTGTTGATGCTGTTATTGATGTTGTTGGTGGGGCTGGCATTGTTGGAACTTGTGGTGTGGTGTTGTTGGTGGGTTTGACATTGTTGGAACTTGTGGTGTGGTGTGGTTTAGACGATGGGTGCTTCTTAGCTTAAAAGTAGTGGAGTCCGAACAAGCAACACAAGGAGTAAGGGAGAAAAAATAAAAAAGTTTAAAGTGAATAAAAAGAGAAAAGTTGGTTACCAAAATTTAAAAAATATGTGCTAAGTGGGAATTGAACTCAAGACCAAAAGAAATAAATAACCTTAAGCACCCATAAACAACAACTAGTCTAACCAAACAATTCTTACTATGGGTGCTCACTGATTAGATTATATACGTTTTTTTCTTTATTTCCACATACATATATAAAGTTTGATATGAGTTCAGTCTGTGCTCGCGCACCCGGAGGACTCCATGTGGGTCCGTCCTTGTTGTTGATGGTGTTGGAACATAGGATGTATGCTTCTTTGTAGTTGATGATGTTGTTGGAACAAATGTTGTTGTTTTCTTTGTTATTGATATTTTTTATTTGTTGTTTGTAGTTTATGCTGTTGTTGATGTTGCAACAGATGGAGCAACTGATGGAACAAATCAAACCACCAGCAAGGCTGCTATGTATTCCAATAGACTCCATAGCTGTTGCATCAGACTCCATATCTAACGCAACAGACTCCACATCTAACGCAAACTATCTGGGATTTATGTGTTGTGTGTGGTGTTAGTTAAATAAAACTGGTGACTTTATTAATATGTAAACTAAAAAAAACGAATCTAAATACAATATTTTATCTTTTTGTTGTATTTACGAAAGAAACAGATTGGTAATCAGTTGCAAAATATATTCCACCTGTCAGATAACTTACAACATATGAACAATCTGTTGCAACAGATGTATTTATCAGTTTGCTTTTCCATCAGCTGTGGCGTCTGTTGCAACTTGCTAATAATCTGTTTATTCAATTTCATCGAGAGCAATAGATTTTTCTAAACACTTCTGTGCCAAACTCAATTTGTGCTCTTGGACTACTTCTCTTTTTTTCTTTGCATCCTTCAAGCTAGCCTCCAAATTCAATTTTTGCCGTCAATCCAATAGCAAAAATTTAGTTTGATTGAAGGATGCAAAGAAAAAAAAAGAAGAAATCCAAGAGCAAAAATTGAATTTGGCCAAGAAGTGTTTAGAAAAATCGATTGCTCTCGATGAAATTGAATAAAAAGATGACTAGCAAGTTGAAACAGATGCCACAGCTAAAGGAAAAGCAAACTGATATATCCATCTGTTGCAACAGATTGTCCATATATTGTAAGTTATCTGACAAGTGGAATATATTTTTCAACATATTACCAATTTTTATCTTTCGAAAATACAACAAAAAGATAAAATGTTGTATTTAGATCCTTTTTTTCCTAATTTACTTATTAATAAAATCACCAATATTATTTAAGTAACACACACAACACATAAATCCCGGATAGTTTCAGCAATATTGCATTAAATCCCAGATAGTTTTCTAATTACATTTTATCCCGAAATTTCGAATTGTGATACATATGTTAAGCAGTGATACATATAGCATATGTATCACTAGTAAATATGAATCAGGGATTTTATGTAATTTTTTAAAACATTAAGGGATATTGTGTAATATGGTGTCTTAAATATGAAATTTGTGTAATTTTTCCTTTTAAGGGATATGAACAGTCGTGGATTTTTGTTTGACTAAGTCCAGACCCTTCCAGTTCTTAATTATTTTATAAATAGGTCCCTCCGGCCTCCTCACTCACTATCGTTCATTCTACTATACTTACAATACTAATATGTCAGATCCAGATTCGTACAAGAAGGTTCATATCGAGTCCTTGCAGGAATTTCAAAGGCAGTTTGATGAACTCCATAGGGATTTGGCCGACTTCCAAGCAAGGCTGAGGAGGGCCCTGCTACTTTCGGATGAAAATTGTCAGGTTGAAAATAATAATAGTAATAATAATAATAATAATAATAATTAGGTTATGTTTTTTCTTTCTTTTAGCGTTTGTATTTCTCTTTTTTATATCCAATCTACCTATAAAGGATTCAAAAAAATCCATTTATATGTTTGGTTTGGTCGATTTTGAATTTTTAATTCTTATTCAATAGTTAATTATCATTCTATTTATTCCCTATTCAAAACATGTCGGCGGTTGGAGTTAGGGATGCAGTCATGATGAGAAATTCTCCTAAAAATGGTTCGTTAATAAATAATAAGGAACTAAATGATATTATAATCGTAAAAGAAAGATTATTTAATTTAAAAAAAGTCCCAACATTGAATTAATTTAATTAAGATATATATATGATGATATGATTTTTAAGAAAAAAGTTAATGAATAGTCGTGACTGTGACTTTTGTCAAAACACATTCAACAAACAAAAACAAAAAACGCTTCTGATGCATCAAATTCCTCATCTGTTGCAACTTATGAATCAGTTAAAAGAAATCAAAAGAGCTCCTTAAACAGATAGTCGATTTATAGCAACAGATGGTATATCTGTTGAAACAGATGGGTTATCTAATGCAACAGATATACAATCTGTAGCCATAACTCAATTAATAAAAATGGTTATTAAAGAAACGGAAAGATTAAGTCACCCCCATCTTGATTTAATTAAGTCATTTCTTTTCACAGAAAATAATAAGAAAATAAATGATAAACACAATTTAAACCGTAAAAAACTCACCAGAAATA